>NW_019384799.1:440394-497861 GCF_000671375.1 Centruroides sculpturatus | reverse complement strand
CCCACACACAAACATTACCTCCGTTTTTTTTTTTTTTTTTCATTTCTCGATATTTCATGGTCTTTCAAATTTAAGTCCAAAAATGTAAAAATCTTGGGGAGGGTCAAAAATGACCCCTCCCCAAGATTTTATATATATGTTCCCTCTGTTATATATATATAACAACCAAGAACCTGCTTCCATCTGTGCTGTGAGATTTGAAAACAAATCCCTGGTACAGATTTTCATACGCAAACTGTCTTGTTAGGTCACTCCATACGATCTCGTTGGCTAGCTTTGGTGTTGAACAATTTCACAGCAGTTAGGTCCGGGTATTGAGCGTGTTCTGTTGGTACCAGAAAGACTGAAGCAAGGGAACCTCTTTTCTCATCAACGGACTTGTTGAAGAATCCAGATGGATAAACTACATGACTCTCCACTGGAGGTGGGAATTGTGCTCTGGAGGAAACGATTCTGAAAGAGCCTTCGGACCTCTTCGATAGAGTGACGGAATTATGCCCAGCTACCTTTCTCTCTAGGCTTAATAATGAAAAGTGAGATATGGAATTCGGTGGCAAAATTACATGGATGTGTGCACCAGTTACATCAGTAGCGTAGCGTAGCGTAGGGGGGCGGCCCGCTCCGGGCGGCACTTTTTAGGGAGCGGCAAAATTTGACAATAAATAATAATAATATCTTGTAAGAATTTGAACCATTATTTCATATTTCTGTCCACCTACGATTCAGACCGATTGAAATGAGCACGGAATAGGGGGAATAGTGTTACCATCCGACTCGCCATCCGGGGATATCGTGCGCAACCTGTCGACTTTTCTTTTTCTTTTTTTGCTTGTACGATTCATTCGTACCCATATACACCTCCAATATCCAATAGTGCTAGTCATCTAGATCAAGGGTGGGCAACCTTTTTTATAACATGGGCCAGAATAAATTTTACGTTTTTCCGCGGGCCATAGTAGTTAATTGACACCTTGTAACCTGTAAACTTTTAGTCTGCAAATATGAAATAAATAAATAAAAAGAAATTAATTACTACAGTCGATCCCCCCTACAACACTGTTGATTATTCCGTTTTATATGAATTCCATGTTGTAGGAGTCACTTAGATTTTACAAATGCGTGTGCCGGGCTGTGAATGGCTCACCTATTTGTAAAATCTAAGTGACTTTAAACACAATAAAAACAGCACTATGTAGTTGGATACGACAGACATTACATTTTCTAATTGCATAGCTTTAGCATATAGATTTTCTTGATGGATGATGCGATGAGATATAAATAATTTAGAAAAATTCTGTACTCCCATTTTTTGTTTGAATAAGGAAATGACTCCCTTATTTTTTCCTGTCATTGCTGCTGCAACACTTCAGAAAATAATATTCAATTTAAACTAGACGAATTATATCGAAATATATTTATTTATAATTTCTTCTAAACATCTCGCGGGCCGGATAGAAACTTTTCGAGGGCCGTAGCTGGCCCGCGGGCCGGGGGTTGCCCACCGTTGATCTAGATTACTTACGTTACTCCTATACAAGTCTCCCTAGTCGCTAACTGTAACTGATTTAGAACCGGCACGCACTGCAAATTATTCTTCATTGCAAAATGATATACGCATGCGTCAGGAACTTTTGTTCGAACAAACCTCACCTATCGTCAGGATCGGCGATTTTAAAAAGGTGGCAACACTAGCACGGAATTTTTCAATACTTATTCTGTGACTAAACTAAATTTTAGTCTTTTAAATTGAGATACCTAAATAAGGGGGCGGCGAAATTTTCCTCCGCCCCGGGCGGCTGACACCCACGCTATGACACTGACAAGTGAGTTAATTATATTGAACTTGCTTATTTATTAAGTGCGTTAGATAATCTATTAATTAAAAATACATTTAGAGAAGTCTACGGTTTTTACTGACTTATCGAACAAACGAATACGAATGGACGCTAGACCATCACTGACTGATTGCCCCTGGAAGTCGGCTTGTTACAAAAACACAGCTTCCCTATCATCAAATATCACGGCACGCCCCTGGTACTGAGGTGTTTCAAGTGCTGCGGTTTTGAGTACCTTGCTCATGATTGCGAGAAAATAATGAGGTGCAGTCATTGCACGAAAGAACATAAATACACAGAATGTCCAAAAAGGAACCCACGACAACCTAACTGTACAGATGCAAACAAAGGGCTTTTTACAGAAAAGAAGTATAGCACAATGTGTAATATATGTTGACGATTTAGATAAACATTAAATGTAATGTATGTTGACGATTTAAGTAAACGAAATGTAATCGAGTAGATGCCCAGACGGAAAGGGAGCGAGAGTAGCTCGAAGTAACCAGCTGGATGTAGAAGTGTTGAGTTGTATTAATAAAGAGTTATTCGTACCATATTATCTGGTCAGTTGAGTCGTTTATAATACATGGTGGCAGCGTAGAGGAAAATTTATCAGATCCCAGCGCCAGAAGTTTTTAATTTTCGCAGTAGCGTAGCGTAGTGGGGGCGGCCCGCCCCGGGCAGCACTTTTTAGGGGGCGGCAAAATTTCACAAGAAATGATAATAATATCTTGTGAGAAATTGAACCATTTTATTTCATATTTTCGTCCACCTACGAATCGGACCGATTGAAATAAGCACGGAATAGTGTTACCATCCATCCGGATATCCACGGACGGCAAGTCGATTCCCGGACTATCGTGTGCAACCTGTTGACCTTATTTTTTTGCTTCTACGATTTATTCGTATATATATATATATATATATATATATATATACACCTCCAATATCCAATACAGCTAAGTCACTCGCGTTACTCCTATCCAAGTCTCCCTAGTCGCTAACTGTAACTGATTTAGAACCAGCATGCACTTCACATTATTCTTCGCATTGCAAGATGACATACGCATGAATCAGGAACTTCTATTCGAACAAACCTCACCTGCCGTCCGGATCACAGATTTTAACAAGGTGGCAACACTAGCACGGAATTTTCATTACTTATTCTGTGACGAAACTGAATTTTAGTCTTTTAAATTGAGATACCTAAATAAGGGGGGCGAAATTTTCCTCCGCCCGGGCGGCTGACACCCACGCTACGCCACTGAATTTTCGTCCTGAAGATTGGAGAACATGGATAGGGCGTTTCGAACGATTTCGAACAGCGTCTGGACTCCATAATAAAGAGAAAACTGACCAGGCAAATTCTTTCATATATTTAATGGGACAGAAAGCCGAGGAAATTTTGGCGTCATTTAGTCTCCCAGAAGAGGATAGAAATGACTATTCAAAAGTTAAGGCGGCATTCGAAAAATACTTCGTCCCAACTAAAAATGTTATATACGAAAGATATAAATTCTATTCTCGGTTTCAAGGAGATACAGTGGAGAATTTCGTGAGTTCATTATTTAGTCTGGTTAAAACGTGTGATTTCCCTGCTTCGTTTCAAGACGAAATGATTAGGGACAGAATAGTTTGTGGCATTAGGGATAAAAAGGTTTCGGAACGTTTGCAACTTGAAACGGAACTAACTCTGGAGAAAGCAATAAACACTGCGAGACAGGCTGAAACAGTGAAAAAGCAACAAGAAGCTTTTAAGAACAATTCCGGGAATAACATATGCATAATGCAAAACTGCACGTAGGAAGAACGTATTTTCAAAGCCGGAAGCTACCGAAAATTCGTTTACCGGAAACAAAACTTTAAATTCCTGTTATTGGTATGGAAAACCGGTGAAACACACTAAATTCTGTGAGGACCCAAACGGAGTCCGAAGGGAGGCAATTAACGACTTTTTGAATGAGTCAAGTTTCGTAGCGCGACAATGAACCTTTTGTCTTGTTAAAATATTTTAAACAATAGATAAAGTCGAGGAAAACGAGGTTGGAGAGGAGTCGTGTTCCGACACGACGTTGACCTCTCCGGTGCCCTTCGTTGGGTTTCGAGTTGTCACCATTTGACGAGGAGAGACCAATGGAGCGGCGACTGCGGTGGAAAAATCGATAAAACCGCGTTTTCGGGAACTTTGCGGGGTCTTGGGTTTTGGTGCGTAGTGTTCACCTGCTGGGATTTGGTGCTCACAACACAGAGACACAACTTAGGCTCTTTCGACGCCCTAGGAGCTGGTTTCGCCAACCTGTCACGTCCAGAATCGTTGAGGTTCGACCCGTCCACCGAGGACATCTCTACAAGCGCCGGTGCGTGACCCGGGGCCATCGTTCTCTCCGTCTAGCGTGCCGAAAAATACCCAAGGACCGACCGAACAGTCGAACTTTTCCGTTTTTATTGGAACTGTTAGAGTAACCCATCGTTGGATAGGCGCTCTCTTGGCTCATTGAATTATTGTAACAATTTATGTATATTATTAAACGGTTTTATATGGTAAATCTGTCGCGGGGAGTCATTCTGCGCCCACAAGACGGCATTGACCGCTTGGCTGTCGAAAACTCCTCACCCCAATCGGCTGACCTCACAATTCAATTGCCCTGCTCGTAAGGCGATCTATAATAAGTGCAAAAAAGTAGATCATTACGCAAAGGTCTGTAAAGCTAACGTGAGTATCAATGAAATAGGAGAACCTAATCAAAGTTCATTTCTAGGACATGTTAAAGGGTCAAGTAATATAAACAATAGCGTTAAGAAACAGCTTAACTTGTAAAGTTATGTATAACAGAAAAGTAAAAGTAGTTTGCTTGTTTAAGTTATGACAACGCAACACTTGGGCGATCTGCTTAGGGGGATGCCTTCCGGAAGGTCTTTTTTAGGGAAACTGGCCCCTATTTAAGCGTTACAGACATGGAGAAAACCCGGGAAAACTCCACGTGGCCATCCCGTCCAAACGAGGCGCGAACTACCGACCGAACTCCCAGTCTTCGTTATGTCATCCTTCAGATCGACTTTTTGTCAAGATCATCTCAGGTAATTTCCGAATTATTTCTGGGTGGTGTTATCTTTCCACAATAATTAGGAACGGCGGCTCGAGAGTTAATTTTCCTTGTGAGAGTTGTAGAGTTAGCTAATCTATCCTTATCATTTCTCAAACTTCGATATATAGTTGGGGCTCTTTATACAACCATACTAGATCCTTTACGAGCTGCTATTTCTTTCATGATGTTAGTTATGCCCCTGTTAAAAGTGAATTTCGTGATTCCCACTTTGTTGTTTTGTGTGTTTTCTTCAAACTTTCTAATCAGACCACCTATCATGCTAGTTCCATATCATAGTGTTGTGGCCATTTGTTTATTTTCTGTTCAGCTCCTTCATTTTGTCTATTACAATGGTTCCCAATTAGTGGTACGCGTACCCCCGGGGGTACGCGAGGCAATCTAAAATCGGTCGATTTAAAATTTAAATGCATGAGATAAAGCAATCAAAAAAATAACACAGGTCTTCAAAAAAATTTTTTTCCAGCTGCATGGAATATTTTTGCTGAATTATATGTTTTAAAGATCATAGATTTTAAAACTAACTTCCATTACATCCCATCATGTAAAGGTTTTTGCAAAATAAAAATTTAAATTTTTGATAAAAACTCTTATAATATATTTAGTTCATTGTAATAAATATTTTCTTACAATTTGTTGATTAGTTAATCAACAAATTGTTTCTGATATTTATACACAATTTTAGGTCTACTCTTTTTTCTTAGGAAACCTTTTCTTCTTCTTTCTGATGCTTCTCCAAACTCGTTTCCAATTTCCTTCTCTGGTTTCTGGATTGAGCATCCAACAGTAGTCAGCTAACGTATTGACATCCAATTTTCCTTTTTCACGTCTCTCGATATTACGGACATCCTGGTGAAATATTTCACCCTATTCTTCATTGTAGGCTCCCAAGTTTTCGGGAAAATAGTCAATATGGAAGTGTAAGAAATGAACTTTTAAGCTATCTCGCATCCTCGAAATTCATACGCTGCTGCCAGCATGCTTTGTACAATGGTTTTGTAGTCAGTGTCCTTAGTATTCCCCAAAAACTTATGCACTACATTCTTGAAAGAGTCCCATGCTTCTTTTTCGTTTTCTCTTATTGTTTCCAGAAATCTGCTTTGTCTCCATCTCCAAGTTTCAATTTGAAATATGCAAATTAAACTTTCTTAACAAACTCACTTATTTTTGTTGACTTTTTACTGTGTATTCATCACAAACATAACAGAAGCTGTCGAGAGAAATTACACAACCTCTGCGAGCCATATTCCAGAAATAAAAATACAAGCACAGTAGCGTTCGAATGCTGGATATAAACTGAGTGTGGCATTAGATGCCTGCGAGATACTAAACTTATTTAGCTTGTTGAAACACGATCTAATCCAACAGCGAGTTGTTTATATTTATTCCTAGTATCCCAGAAAACATGTCGAAACATGCTCAACCTCACCAATAATATTACTCCCTATCAACTTTTAACCTGTTTCTATACGATCATGCGACCTTCCTCCTAACGCTAAAACTATTTAACCCACCTGCCTCTACCACTACTCTCTTCAATCATTAACATTTTTTATTTATTTATTACCAAGTCCAGTTATAATTGATAGAATTAATGTGAGAAGTCTTCGTTTTAAAGCTATTTTTTAAATAAAAAGAAAAGAATCGTAAATTTTAAGTTAACTAGGAATTTTACGCTAAATACAAACAAAAACTTGAGTGTAACAAGTAAATTGACCAGATGAAATTTTTTTGGTATTTTTTTCGTTTTTACCAAGTTAAAATCTGTAAGAAAATGTATAAAAATCCTATGCAGTTTTTTACTTGCAGACCTGTGTAATAGGTGGACCATCAAAAATTCGGAAACTTACAACACGATGCCGAATGCGCAAATTCGTTTATTTATAACTAAAAATATTCTCGAAATTTCATCAAAAAATGCATTTGTGAATATATACCTAAATGATACCTAAATATGAAATGATACCTAAATGAAATTCTTACGCAAGAAACAAAAATTGTACAATTATCATTATTATCGTATCAACGAAGCGGCAATAAAATATTTACTATCATTTTGCATAACATACTTCTGCGAGAGCGGACAAACATGAATCGTCACCTATTTCGACTCGAGACTGAAGCTGACCAAAAACAAACCAGATTTTACAAAGTTGCGCAAAGAAAATCGTGCACATTTGTCGCATTAAAATTAAATAACCTTACGTTATTTTCATTATTATTAGAATTGTATTTTAAAGGTAATAAATGTAAAAAAAAAAAATTATTCTATTTGTCACTTGCTGTCTACCCACAGCTTCGCCCGCATTACTGTATATCGAATTTTCTCGTGGGGGGTAAGATATTTTCTCGCAGTAAAATGTAGCCTATGTCCATCTCCAACGTGTAAACTATCTCGTGTAAATTTTATTAAAACCTGTTCAGCGGTTTAGACGTGAAAAGGTGACAGACAGACAGAATTACCTTCGAATTTATAATATTAGTATGGATTAATATGAATTTCTGCTATAAGGGGTACTCGAGTTTGAGCTCTTTCTTGAAGTGGTACGCAGGAAAAACTAATTGGGAACCACTGCTCTAGAACGAAACGAAACTTGTTACGATTTGGGCTCGCGGTCGAATACGAATGCTTTTTACGCATGGCTGCGCTATGTGCGGCGTGTCTTTACTTTTCTGTCGTACAAATACAAATTACACGTAAGAGAGTTTCTTCGTTCCGGTTCGGTCCGTGTCTCTTATCACCTCTATCAAATGGAGTTCGAACTGTAGTGGTGCCTATCATATTTTCCCCCCTCCCTTCGTGAAGGCTTAAATGTGGTGTTTATTTCATACTAAAATATTATTATTTATATGTATTATTAGTAATGTTATGGCAATGTAAATATTCACGTGTTATAATATTTGTCTGTATTTTCTTTTTCTAATTTGTGTTTTGGAATGTAACACAAGGGGGCGCTAAGGGCGATTTGTATATAAGGAATGTAAAAGAAGCATTGGATGATTCGGAGAAAAAGCCAATAGGCTAGAGTCTCCATATTAATAAGAAAGAAAGAAGAAGCATTGGATACATTTTGTCTCTTCGAAGACTTGGTGCTAGAAGGATAAAACGACGACTGAGTGAAAAGGGAAGAGAAAAGTGAGAACTTGGACTGAAGACAACTAGTCTTATTGTATGTATATGTCCCCTACGACCCCGTTCTGGCTGTATTCCTAGTTTTAATATACGATTATCTTTGTTCTTAGTGTTGTCTGCTTTTCTTTGTTTGTTCAAAACACGACACTCCACAAAATGTTCTAGCAATTTCCGGTAGGATCTAACGCCAGCTCTGTCGTGAGTATAATCTTGAAATTTTTCTGCATTAAGTATATCTGAATCCTATTAATATATATATATATATATATATATTTTTTTTTTCTTTACAGAATGAAAAGCTGGCGGTTTTGGTGGTGGCTGCGGCCCAAGAAGATGAAGTATGANGCTATAATGAGCAAAAACTTAAGAAACTAATAAGTAGGTTTAAAATTGATAAATACAAATGTATTCTGACAGTTTATGAGTTAATTACGCTTTCTATTTGCAAAATTCCTCAACCTTAACACAAAATAAGAAAAAAAGTGAATTTTTAAGAAATTTGCGGGATTTCCCGGGATAAGAAAAATTTCCCGGGTTAAAAAAACAACCGGGATCCCGTTTGAGAAACCCTACCTGTGTCCATCTCCAACGTGTAAGCTATCTCCGTGCCATATTTTATTAAAACCTGTTCGGCGGTTTAGACGTGAAAAGGTAACAGACAGACAGAATTATCTTCGAATTTATATTAGTATGGATTACAGTAATATGAATTTCTGCTATAAGGGGTACGCGAGTTTGAGCTCTTTCTTGAAGTGGTAGCAGGAAAAAGTAATTGGGAACCACTGGTCTATTACATTACCGCAATATAAAAAAGCTCTTTTGATGAGTTCCCGGAATGCCGCTAGTTTGTATTGATAAGGATCATTTGAATTGAAAGGATATACTCTACAGTTGGCTGCGTGTTGGCTTGATGTGTACACCTATATCCTTCCATTTTTAAATTCCATATTTATGTCCGAAAAAACTACTACAAAAGTTATTGTGACAATGTCACAATACTAAGCTGCAATTTTTAATTTATATAAAATATATGCTGTCGAACTACAATTAGTAGTGTCTTGTCCCTGTTCATCATACTTTTCCTGATAACAGAATCATGCCGATTATCTATATAACTCCGTTCCGGAGAAAATTCAGTTAATTTGGGCCTCCAACTCCTAAGCTTTCCATATTTGGAAAGCTTTCTCGAGATTAAGGAAGAACAGACAAAGATAAACAGATGGCAGTGTAGTCGTGTTGAGTTAACTGGGCTACAATTTTTTCAAATCGTAGCCTAGTTAACTCAACACGACTACAGTTCACTATTTAGGTAAATCACCTTCAATACCAATCACATCTCGTCATCTTTGTTGCAAACTTTCAATCTTATGAGCATAAAATGACATGTTTTTCTTCGTAGGTCTCGAGCGTCGGGTATTGCATAGAACTGTAATTTGCAATATGATCTGTGTAGGGCGTGAGACAGATGGTAGTCAGCTCGGCTGTAAGGTGGATGAAGCAAACCAACCAGATTGGCCAGCTTCTTTAGTCATCTTTTCTCCATGAGTCAGAGTATTGTCATGGTGGTCTGGGCTTGATCAATTTTTGAATGTATGGGAAAACAAGTACTAACGTTCTGATGGCCAATTGTGGATCAGTTGCAGGAGAACGTCATCAATGCTTGTAGGAGTTCATCTTAAAGTGAACCTAGCCTTGTATATCATAGCCTTGTTGGAGTTCATCTTAAAGTGAGAAATCTTCATCCTTAAACCAAGTGTAGCAGATCTGCGTGCTGATTAGTGTCCTCGCGGAATGCCTTGCAGATGAAATCTTAAGCCTTCGTTGCGTTATGACCATTTTTGAAGTGACAAGAGCAACAATACACGAATGCGTTCTTTCGAAAGTTTCATAATGTCAGACATTGCTGATGAGTCTATATCCAATGAAATACCCACTCGTTACTCATAGCCACATCGAACGTTCTAGAACATTTTTTCCAGAAAATATAGAAATATCTAAACTTTAATCTATAAACAATTGATATTTTCAGAAACAATGGCAAATCCAAACGTTTGTTTTCAGATAACTACAATATTAAATTACAATTTTATTATCCTATTTTGAATACACATTTAAATTTTGAAAATAAAAACGTTCAAATACGCAAAAACTGAAGTCAATCATACCGGATGCATTCCGTTTCCGCATATTAAGATTTAAAATTTTCGCGATACTCTCTAAAGGCTAATTTCCACATCCTTAGAAAATATAAAAAAAATAGAAAGTACTTTTTTCGTTTAACAAAAAAACGTAATGTTACTTTCTGTCCAAAGTTTCTATTTAAGAAATCCAGACAAATCTGGAGAAAATACTTCAATTTTTCCATTATCGTTGGATCTTCTGTCAAGTTTCCACCAATATAAAAACAATGGTTATGACGCATAATAGTAACGTTTTGTGTCGAAGGATAACGATACTAATCGAAAACAACGAGGCGTAGTAAAGAATTAATTTTAGAAGAGACAGGAAGTAATTATTATAAAGGTAAGAACAAAATAAATAAAGTTGCCAATCTTAATTGCAGACTAAGTACAGTAATACCCCGAGTTAAGCGAACCCAGAGTTACGCGATTTTCAAATCTCGTCGATTCGTCTTTTGTTTGAGCGTCCCGCAACCCTTGATTACTCACTCCCCCCACACTATTGTTCAGCTTACATGTTCGGACGTGTCGCGCGGAATCCACACACAGATACAATTTATTTTGTGTTATTTATTTCTGTGTTTGTTATATCTACGGAGACTCGAGAGACTTTACTATGTCATCCAAACGAAGTAGAACTAATTCTTCTGCTTCAAACAAGAAAAGAAACTATCTTTGGAATGTAAAGTTAACATTGGGTATGTTCGTAAAGTCGAACGAGTTAAACGAGAATGACGTCATCGTTATTCCTATTTCGTTAGACTTTTCGAACGATTCGTTACTAACGCGTTTAACTCGTTTGACTTTACGAACGTACCCATTATTAAAAAACTTCGATACAAAAATGAAAATTTGTGAATTGGCAAAGAAGTTTGATCTACCGGAATTGTCGGTCAGAACAATTATAAAAGGCAAAGAAAAAATTCTCGAAGCTGCGAAAACTGCTCAATCTTTAAACTCAAGCATCATTCGTAAACGTCACAGTATTATCGCTGAGATGGAAACAATGTTAAAATTATGGCGTAATAATCAAAAGTGAAAAATTGTAAAATAATATAGGCCTAATTTGTTATACGTATGTATTATCTAAGATTTTATTAAACATTTTTTATAAATTATTTTCTTTAGTCTCCGGCCCCAATTAAAAATTATTTGTATGTATTTATATGCGAAATTATACTCTGATTTATGCGGTTACCGCTCGGTCCCACCTATCGCGTAAGTTCGGGGTAATACTGTAATTCAATTAATTTAATTCTGCTCGCGATATTCAGTTACGGACAAGCATTGTACTGCGAATCCTTTTATATTCGTCCCTTCTAACCCCCTTTAAATTTTGGCCAGACATTTTCCGATCACCCTGTATATATATTTTAGCTCTTTCCGCCCTTTGGGCACTAAGAGGGCCTCTTCTTAGCAAGCCCATTATAGGTTCGGCGGCCAGGTGGTGAGGGACGGGGCCCGACATACTCAGATACGATCAAGATGGCAACCTACTGCTCTGGGGGACTAGGAATTTTTCGGGGGTGGTCCGCCCGGATATGTCGGGCCCCATCCCTCACCACCCGGCCGCCCAATTGTGGGCCTGGCCAAACTCATAATGGACTTCCTAAGCCCCCAGTGCACACGGCGGAGAGGGTTTAAAAAAGGATTATTTTGTATTGATAATTGACAATTATCAATACAAAATAAACATTAAATTTTATATAACTTTCAATTAGCCTTGCTGAATTTTTCAAAATGATTTATCTACTCACATGGAAAAAAACTAAAAATGGTAACCTTAAAATACAATTTAAAGAATTTGCAATAATCTAATAGTCTAAATTTCTTCTTTTCCTAATCATTATAATTTTTTTTAATTTAAATAGACTAATGACTGTGCTCTGACATATGAATATCATTTATAGAGAAAATCTTAGCTAGGTAGCAAATATAAATAGGACAAATCAGAGAATTTTTATATATTTTTAAATTCAAATTTTAAGCTAGTTAGTTATGTTAGAAATAGCAATACTTGTTCAGTTACCTTAATTGAAAGTTATTTTCAGTAACATATTAAATTAAAACTAATGCATTTGCTTTTTTACTATGTACTTATAAATTCATTTTTAATATCTTCAATTATTTTCATAAAACATTGTATTATATTAAACAGAAATATGTAATTGAATCATCACCAGATGTTAAACAATGTTATATCAACTGATACTCATACCTCACAATAGATTAAATTTATACTTAGCATTTTAAGTTTTTTTTTTTGGATTAAACAATCTTTTTCAGAGCAAATTGATAAGGATTTCTGATATTGAGGATATCAATCCCCAGTCCCACTAATATTGTTAAATTATTCTGCATTATAAATTTAATATGTATTTAAACAATAAATTATCAAAATTATAAAACATTTTATTTAGCTTTACAGATTAGTAGCAAGAAATGACTAGACTATTCCAAAATAATTTTTAAAATTGCAACTACCAAGTTAATTTCCATAAACAAAATGAATAAAATACATGAAAAAATTTCACATGCTTTGAATAATAATTTTGTTAGCAGTTTTTAATTAAATGCAAAAGTCTCACACAGTTCAAATTAATTACATGATTTTAAAAACAATTTCGTGTAGAATATTACTAAGTAAAAAGTAAATAAGTCATTGGCATATCAAGCATTCCTGCTAAATCTATGAACTGCCTTCCTAAACTTCAAATTTTCAAGAATGAAACTTGCTGAAATTGTTTACCATATTCTTTTCCAGTTATTGCTTCTGACAGCAGAGAAAACCTAGACTTTAAAGAAAATCATATTAAAACCTCTCAAAAACTTACACATTATCATCATCTAAACTTTGTTGACTTGTACTAGAAAATCAAATTCTGAAAACTAAATACAAATCTCTTTGAAAGAAAATAATACAAACAAGGTACTGAATTTGAGAAATGGTAGGAATCAATTGACACTGGAAAAATAATTTATGTACACAAATATTACAACTAATAGAATCTGCTTAAATTTTTAAGCAGATTCTATAATAGGCTAGTGTTGTCAACTGTAATTTTAATCCACAAATCATGTTAATTACACACACACTATCATTTTCCCCAATTTCAATAAAATAACTTATAAAATTCATAATTATCTTTTAATTTCTGCACCTTGTAATCTGACATATTTCTTAAAAGATCAATTTTTAACCAAAAGACACACATGTAGTTTCCTTAGATTAACGAATTCCTTTTAGTTCTATGTTTTGGATAAAAATACAAGTCAAGAATTTGCACAAATGAAATGTTATGCATAAAAATAACAGGATTTGTAAGTATTTTCTGTGTGATTCCACTGAATTATACTCAAATGTTAAATTATGAACAGATGGCATTATACTAAAGAAAACTTCAATATGGATTTAATTGAACTAAGTTCAAGTATGGAAAAAAGTCAACAAGTATGGAAAAAAGTCAACAAATTTTTCAAGCTCTGGAGTCTAAACCACTGACATCATTTAGCCTATTAATTACAATTTCAGTAAATTTCATATTCAGAAATTAAAAATATCATCCAAAAAAATTTAACAGGAATTAAATATTGTCTTTTGTAAACATTTAAAGCCAAATTTAAGTTACTTTATATTTGAAACCTATTTAAATAGGACCCTAAATTTAACAGAACTTTTCTTTTGATAAGCCAAACTCCAGGTGCTTCATTACCTGATTTAAACATCACTATCTGATATTAAAAAGTATCAAAAATTATGTAAATTTCATTACTAAAAGTTTGATTATTTACATTAATTTTGTAGAAATACTAGGATTTTATTAAAACTAATTATTTGCTGGAAACAAGACTAAATTTTTTATAGAAGAATACTTTGAGAAGTTTATCATCAATAGCAATTAGTATTTCAATTTCCTCTATATAAAAATAGGAAAATTTAAGCATTTTTCACTACTATTACCTCAATTTCTCTCTACAAAGCCAATATACAAATTAATTCTTTTTATGCAAATCCTATTTTTTTTTTAAACAGCAATAAAAATGTATTCTAAACTGTACAAAGAAAATGTCTTATATGCACTTCTTAGTTATGACCAAAGTCCAGATTTTATTGATAATGCAATTTTGTTTGCTAATAGATCAATTATTTAGACCAGACAATCTAAATAAGTGGTCTTAGGTTCAAATTCCAAAGTTTAAAATGCAATTTATGGCAAATTTGTTTTATTCAAACTTATGCAATTATTGGCATTTTGCATCATTGCTAGTTAATATTTGAATTTCCTTGATTTTTACTTCTAAGAGTTGCAATGAAATTGTGTGTGTGTGTCCCAACAGAAGCCTGTGTTGTTGCTGTTCATATAAGTTCTTACACTTAACACCACTAACTGCATATGCTTTATCTATTGAATACACAGGCAAAATAAAATTGGAAAGTAGTTGGCTACTGGATGCTAACATATTTAATCAATCAATCATCAATGCTAACCAATTAAGAAGCATTTGAATTCAAATATAATAAGTACCAAAATATTGTCCAATGAGCATGCAGTGCACTTTTGCAAAATGCATTATACAGTTACATGTTTTAAGATTTCATCTTCATGCACTATACTTTCTGATTTAACTGAAAAATGCCACAAGTTCTAGTGTTTGAAAAATTATAAGAATGGATTGTGCCATATAATAAAAACAAAGTGCTTACCTCTAATGGCAGTAATATTTTACAATGTGAGAAGAATGTCCTATAATCTATAATGAAGCTTACCAAATCTAGAGCATCAACCACCAGTGCTCTAGGTTTAATAAGCTTCCTTCATGCTAATTTTTAATATTCAGTATTGTAACTATGAAAGGGTAAGTTATGCAGAATGCTTTTCTTTACCCAAATTTGTGGTAACAATGCATACTTCATACCTGGCATTAACAGATGATTATAAAATAGTGAAGTAGTCTGTGTTGATCCAGTATACCAGCAGCAGCATATGGAAAACTTATTACAAAGACTAGTCCACAGCTATGAATGCATAGCACATCTACAAAAATTACAAAATAAAACACCTCCAATTTTTGGAGAAATAAAAAGGTGTCTCCTGATGGTTCTAGAGCAGTGGTTGCCAACCAGTGGTCCATGGAGAAATTTGGACTTTGAGAACAAGGTTATGCAAAATATTATGAAAGAACTGAACTATTCGGTAGCTTTTTTCTCCTGATTGGGTATGTTTATTCAAATCTAAAACCACACAAAATGACTATCAATAAATAATGTTGTGAGTGCAGTTGTCCTTTCCTTTGTGGGAGAGAGCCAAGAATCCATAAACTTACTTTGAACAAGCAATTTGTTGTTTAATTATAACAAATTAGTGTAAAGCACAAGTGAATTTCATATTAATAAGGTACTGTACAATGAAACTTGTGATCATTATTCGATATATATATATATATAATGTTTGTATCATTTAAAAAGTGTGTTAGTGGTCCAGAAGATTCAAAACTGAATTTAGTGATCTGTTAGGTCAGAAAAGTTGGCAGCTATTACTGCTCTAGAGCAGTGTTATTCAACCTTATCACACCCACAAAAATAGAATTTTATTTTGTGGACTGGTAGAATCCACAAATTTTAAGTCTAAGAAAATTTGTCTTAAACTTAAACTGCTTAGACACAGATGACACACACAGCTGTCATAATTTTATTTAAACAATTGCAACAGCAGCAGCAGCAGCAATGAGTTGCTTAACTTTTCCAGCAACATTTAAAACTGCACACACACATATTATAAAATTTTTATATTTTTAATTATTATAAAATACTAAAAAGCTTTAATTTTGAGGGTAGGGATGGGTTTTATAAAAAATGTAAATGGTAATGAGGAAAATTGTCATTAAGTCAACCCTACTTATAATATGACAAACTCTTCATCTTACATGCCCTTGACCTTTAATTACCAAAATATAATAGCATCAATTCTCTAATACACAAGCTTCCCTGCAAAATTTAAGAAATTTTCAATCAAAACAACAGGAATTAAGCTTCAAAGAGGATAAACAAAATCTTGCCCCCCCACACACTAACATCAATACACACAGAAAAATCCACAAATTTTTTTCCTCAATGTTTCAAGGTCGAGTCCAAAAATGTAGGGGACTTTTTAATCAATCATCATACTTTGCCTTCTATATATAAACAGAACCAAGAAGGTAAAAATAAATAAAAATCATTTATATTAATTACAGTAGAGCATCGATTATCCAACTGAATTGGGGACTCAGGTTGTCAGATAACTGAAACAAATCGGATAACCAAAAAGAATGAAAAAATTACATTATTAGTGTAGTATATCCCATGTAATTAGTATATCGCTATTAATTAACTTCGTGTTGAATTTATCGATGTTAAGCCTAACGAATTTTTTTAAAATAATAATCGTCGCTATTGTATCGTTAAAAATTATTTTTAAGTTATTTTATTGCTCACAAAACAAACAACAACTCATAATTAGAAAATTAAGTCTTGTTTAAATACTGGCCGCCCTTCAATAGTCGAAACGTGTTGCCAGCTAAAACACGCAAAAATTTAACAAAAATAATATTAAAGTAGCCAAGACATAGTCAAATATTGTAGTGCCACATCACTAGCGGACATTTGAATTTTGCCGCCTAGAACAGTCGGTTAACTGATGTGACGGTTAATCGAGGGTCGGACAATCGATCCTCTACTGCAGCGATTCCCAACCTGTGGTACGCGTACCACAGGTTGGGAATCGCTGCAAGGATATCCTTTTTTCTGTACCCCTAAACAACCTATCGCTGCAACGATAGGTTGTTTAGGGGTACAGAAAAAAGTTAGTTATTATGGCAGAAAAAATAATATATTATGTATCACAAACTAATAGAATTAAAAAATTATTAGGTAAAAAATGTTCCTTGCAACAATCANTTTACAGCACATACTACAGTTTAAGAAAAGTATTCACTTACAGGTTTACCTAGGATAATGTGGAACCTCAGTTGATCAGGGATCTACTGTGTATGTATGTACTGTACATGTATGTATATAAGCTTGTATATGTTAACTTTGTAGTAAAACTATCTTAGCTTCAATATTTGAAGCAATTATCAGAATAATGCTTTATTTTCATTCAATTCTGAACAAATGTATCTTCAGAACTGAAAGAAACTGAAGTTCCTTGCAACAATCACAACTTTATTATGCATTTTTTCATTTAGTTTTTTTTTCTTTAAAGTTACAATATGTAAAATTAACAATACGGGTACTCACTAAATTTCTTAAATGAGAGGTACAATCTAGAGATATGACATGTCACGGGGTACGCTAATGAAAAAAGGTTGGGAACCACTGCTCTACTGTAAGTTTAAAATCTTAATATTTTTTTTGTTGCAAAATTTCCTGCCAGTCTAAATATTTATGGAGGAATCACTGTTGGTCTGCAGTTTCAAAGTTGAAAAGAACACTGCTCTAGAACACCTTGAAAAAACTAATGAGGTGTTAAAAGGAAACTATACAAATAATTAGAACCTCCTGAAGAATAGCTAATCTTACATAATGATTGATGAAACACATACAAGGTATGTGAATGACTTGTATTATGCACATGACATTGTGAAAGCTTTTTCTGGATGTGATTTAAACGTTATTTCAGGTCTATGTAGTTAACTAATTAATTGGTAAACTTAAAATGAAATCTAATAAGCCATATTTATTTGCTTGCAATACAAAGATAATCTACAAGATTAAACGTAAAGTTGTAAATAAAAATATACAATCAATCAACTTGCTTCATTGAACAAAAAAATTTGTTCATAGGAAATGAATGAGAACTCCTCCTCCTATAGCAGTAGCAAATATTTATTCACATGGTCACATGTGGTTCAACAAATATTGAAAGAGATCCATGAAGATGCATGCATACAAAACATGAAGACAATCTTATCGGATTAAACATTCAAATAATGAATTAACATAATATATCTAGTTATTTCAATTTTCTTATATCTATTGAACAGCTGATGGTAAAGGAACTTTCTCTGATTCAACAGCTGAAGTTCAATAAAGAAGAGCTTAAAAGCAGTTACAGGAATAAGCTTTTGAGAAATTCAAAGATGTTTTTGCTAAAATTCTGAAGGTACAAAATTGTGAGCAAAGCTAGACATTCAAGGATATGTTGAACCAGTCATTATCCTGCAAGTATAACATTTTGTATAGTAAATTTAAAGCAAAAAAAACTAAGCATCTTATCATATGTATATTTCTAAATTTTTTGGTTTAGAACTACAACTTGTTTGTTATTAGTTTTTATAAAAATGCAGACATCAATTACTTTATTTCTTCAGCAGGTTTTCCAATCTTCAACAGGTTGAGAGATTGATTTTAATAAAATCAAAACCTACATTTTAATTATTCTTTCTATACTCCCGAAAGAACTAATCAGAAAATTGAAAATTAACTTTCCATTTTTGGCTTTTGTTATTGCAATTTTTACTGATTTTTAGTGCAACCAAATCCAGACTTTAGTTATAATAAAAATAATTAGTTTAGCATATAATAAACACATGAAATGATCAAAGTAATTACTTAAATATTTTTGATTTTATTTCTTTAATCATTAAAATTAATATAAAAAATATTTAATTGATCTTTAAAGAAAACTTTAAAAAATCCAATGGTTGCAATATTTTGCAACAGAAAAGTGCAGCTTAAATTGCATTTCTCCCCCTCCCATTTTAAAAACAGAACTGAAAGATGTAATTAATTTAGTCCATTAATTTAAATAATGTCTTTTTCAACCATGAATGTGTGCATATACACAGTAGAACCATGATTATCCAAGGTAATGTGGACAATGCTATATCATAACCAAAAATTAATAAAATGGATTAAAATTTCTTATTAGACATGAGAAAGAATTTATAATACAAAGACTTTCTGGTATATTGCTTTTAAGCCTCTTTTATACTTTAGTAAATTTAATCATATATAAGAATACATTTTTTACATCATTTATTATACACCTAATATACATACAATAGTTCTATGAATAAAAATTTGTATTATTGTAGTTACATTTTAATTTGAAAGATTTGTCTCTCATTGATGTTAAATGATACAAAATGGTTTATTTGTTATTTAAATTAATTGATGTAAAGAAAATTTACAGCACATACTACAGTTTAAGAAAAGTATTCACTTACAGGTTTACCTAGGATAATGTGGAACCTCAGTTGATCAGGGATCTACTGTGTATGTATGTACTGTACATGTATGTATATAAGCTTGTATATGTTAACTTTGTAGTAAAACTATCTTAGCTTCAATATTTGAAGCAATTATCAGAATAATGCTTTATTTTCATTCAATTCTGAACAAATGTATCTTCAGAACTGAAAGAAACTGAACAACATATGTGGACGAATATTCTTGAATAACTAGCAGGAATTTTCAAGTACATAATTGTAAATCAATTCAAAATAAATTTATAACATTCTCACAAAATTTTCTGAAGAAAAACAATATTTGGGTAAAATTTTTTATATGAATAGAATTATGGATTACAGAATGCAATCTATCCTAAATCATGGGTAAACCTTAGTGCCACCTAATCCTTGCCCTTGAACACTTGACCATTATTAACATCTATTGAGTGTCACAGATTATGGATTAAGTTTTGATAGATTGAAAACAGTCTAGAATTCATTTTTGTACGAAGTTTTAACTTTTAAAGAAATCTATTAAGAATAAATTTATAGTAAAAGTGGATTTGCTCTCATAGGAGCACTAAATGCATTGGAAGAATAAATATGTAAATAAAAAAATAAAAAATTAACTAGGATAAAGTTTGTTTTAAAATTAGGATTCCAATGATAGAAAAACTGAATTCAAAACAGAAATCAGTAATAAAATTTAAGTTACTTCTGCTATCATTGACTGGATAACAATGAAAATAGATGTAGCTGCAGACATTAGATATGTACAGTACATTAGCCTCAATTGAACAACTGCTAATGGTGGCATTAGTTATTTTAACACAAGGGAATTTTGGAATGACTGCAACTTATTAAAATCTTATGTTAGTGTTCCTGAAAATATATACTGTATATATAAACACTCCAATAACCCAATGTATTAATAATCATCCAATCACCAGATTATAATATATACTAATCTTATTTACTTACAATAAGGGATGGGAAAACCCATTCTAATGATTTTCTTCTAGTGGAAACCAGTTTTATTTGCAGTTTAGCCCATTTCAATTTACTAAAAAAAATTAAAGTCAAGAATCAGTTAATAATAAGTATTTCTACCGAGTTAAATAAATTGCTTCCCTTATAAAACCTTATTTCAGAAAATGCTACTGCAGCATTTTTGAATATACAGAGTATGAATTTTCAATATTAAACAAGGATTTTAATTTTAAACTAAACATCTTTATAATAAAAAAAAATTAAGCTGCTTCTACACAAATACTGAAAATAACAAGAGTGACAGACTCCAACTTGGGAGTACACAATAATTTTTTACAATCACTTATAAAATAATTTTTAGGAAAAGCTTTATTATATTCCACTAATACAACAAGTACCACCCATCTCTTCTGCTATTTATTCCAGATCTTCAAAGAGAAAATCATAAATAACAAGCATTTGTTGTATGTTCCTTAATAATAATAATTATAATAATAATAATAATAGCAGATAGAGAATCAATAACTTGTATTAGACACCTGGAAGTTTATTTGCAAATCTGATATCAAATTTTATGTACATAATAGACATTATTAGAGATGAATATAAGACAAAATCATCTTTACTCATACATGATCCTCAAAAAGTTTAGTATACCTTGTCTAAAGAGCCAAATAAGATGGCATCTTGTGGAAAAATTAACAAAACCCCATTTACAGATGCTGTATATTTCACTGGACGAGCATAATCAGAGTAATAATAATTATATTAGGATATAAACATATGTGGAACAGTGCAAGCTTTACAACAAACACACAAGGGTTAAGGAAAATATAACAGCTGAGAAATAGGACTCACATTTGTGGAGCTTGAGACAGGCACACAATTACAATTACTATCTTAGGAAAAAAAGGAATGGGGTAACTTATGATGATAAACATATATCCTCAGTTTTGTTTGGTCTGAGCACGATGGGTGCCATACTAAAATTTTCCTACATCTCGATCTGTCCAGTGGCCTGTGTGGTTTCAATGCCCAGACCACAAGTTAAGGTTATATACACATTTACCCAATGTACATTACATCTGGGCAAGAAAGAACTGCCACAGCCATTATTAGATGACAATTCATTTGCAGCAACCACTGGATGGTTGCGGATCATCACCACTAAGAGTCACACCTCCCCTGCCGGTGCCACCAGCTGTTCCTCCACTTGACTGATCCGTCTTTGGTAATTTTTTTGCTATTGAAAAAAGAATAATAAATTAAATTAATTGGTTAGGAAAAGGTTTATTAGGCAAACAAGTTCTATAAAATTTTTTATAGTGTATTTATTTACATCTGCAAAATAATTCTGTATAATATGTGATGACTATACCAACAAAACTAGTTTGTCCCAAAATAATAAAATGTATAATTGAATACTTATTTAAAAACAAGATATAAAATTTACAAAACAAAAATTGATAAACAGCATAAAATAGGAGTTAAAAATCATTAAAAATAGGGAGATGCAAACAAACATTACAGGTTTAAAATTTATCTAATTACTTGCATTTTTGAAAATTTATTATTATTATACAGCAATACAACCATGATAAACTTCTGACAGCTTGTCATTTTATTCAATCTAATTTATTCTTCAATACTATCAAACAAAAATTTCATATATTTCTAATTATTTTATATTAGTAAACTTTGATTGTAACCAAAGATTTTTTGCCTAAAGAGTTTAGTAGTTAAAAAAGTCATTTCTGACCAAAGAAAAACATCTGATAGTACTTTAATTGACTTATATTAACAGCCTTCATATGATCGTTCATTGTATTAACAAGTGTCTCAAACTCATTTGGAGTGATTTCGTCCCAAATTTGCTTTATTTTTTGCTTTTTTGTACTATCCACACTTCTTTGAGGACTTTTTCAACTTTTTAAAAATTCTACCCAAATTTTCTGTAGGGGAGCGGTCAGGATTGTATGATGGTCATTTTTCATGTGTTAATATTTTAGACCAACAAAGACTTAGTACTAAGGCAACTTGCACCATCATACTGGGAAATAAAATGTCTTGACATTTAACTTTTCTAATGGTGGTAAAAGGTTTTCCTAAAGAATTTGTTGATATTTTGCTGCATTTACTGATTCCTTGATAAAATGCAATTTCCCACATCTTATCTTGACATGCAACCTCACACCACAATGATTGATTGCTGGAAATTTTAGTGTTCTGTAGACAGTCATTATGAAATTTCTCTGCTCCTTCTCTTCAGCCTTTTTCCTATTGCCACCAATACAGACTTCAATCATCATCATCACTAAGAACTATTTACTTCCATTGACTTCAAATCAGTTATTTGTGCTTTTGTGAAAAGTGGGATTTTGCCTTTAAGTAAACAGATCATATGTCACAATTGTTAAGTATCATTCTCTCACCTGAAATAAGCTGTAGCCAAGTTTGTGCAGATGGATGTTGTATCCATCTACACAAACTTGTAATTTCTTTTCCAGTAACTTTATTCCACTCATTCACTAATTTGAGTAATGCAGTTTGATTCTTTTATAATTTCATGGAAGCATCTGTAATCAGTCTTAGGATGCGACTATGCAGATGCGAGCAAGAGTGTGTCAAGAGGCGAGATGTGATAAATATCAAACCCTGTCATGTGCGAGAACCAGAAATTTTCTCACGCCAGCAAGATTTTGGCTTGTGCTTGTTAGGTTTTTCTTTGCAAGAACTATATTGCTTGCAACTAAATTCACATCTACATAGTCACATCCTTAGTTGCTGGCCTTCAAACTGATTTTTCTAGAAGAATTTTACCAGTTTTCTGAATATTTTGAAACAATGTCCCATGTAGATTTACCAATTTTTAATCTGTCTTAATGATTTGTCTTCTCTACAAAAGATGAGAATTACATCATCACTTATATCCTTATTAGGTACCATTTTAATTAAACAAATTTACCTTAATAAGAAGGGGAAAAAATGCAAATATCACATCTGAACATTTACACATTTAGGAACAGGCCATTTAATGTAGTGTTCAATATACTTTTTGGTCAGAATGACTGTCAGAGCTTTGTCTCTCACACTTTTTTTTTCAACTTCATAACTTTATATACTGTCAAAATGAAAATTTATGTAAAAATCTTGTTATAGTTATTTTATATTAGTAAATTTTGATTTCAAGTGTAAAAATTTTTGTTTGATAGTATGAAGAATAAAGTAGATTGATTAAAACATGATATCAGAAGTTTTTTTTTTGGGTCATGGTTGTATGTAAAGCTGAACTATTTTCACTGACTCAATGTGAGTAGAAGCAAATTTAGAGAAAACATGGAAAGTCTAAAAATAAATGTTGACACTATTACCAGAAAAATTGAAAATTTCTTAATCTCAAAATATATTACTACTCTAGTATAATATTTTACATACAGTAATACCCCGAACTTACGCGATAGGTGGGAACGAGCGATAACCGCATAAGTCGAATTTGCATAAGTCGGGGTATAATTTCGCAATTTGTGTAAAATCCAAGTCGGATGTATATAAGCTAATAAATGTTCTCGTTAATCTTATCTCGTCTTTTGATTCGTTCACAGTTACAAGAAATCACCACATAGAGTCTCTCAAGTCTCCGTAGATATAACAAACACAGAAATAACACAAAATAAATTGTAGCTATGCGTCGATTCCGTGCGACACGTCCGAACATGTAAGCTGAACAATAGTGTGGGGGGGAGTGAGTAATCAAGAGTTGCATAGCACTCAAAAGACGAATCGACAAGATTTGAAAATCGTGTAACTCCGGGTTCGCATAAGTCGAGGTATTACTGTACTAAAAAATAACAGTTTTCAACAGCTCCTATAATGACAGCTGTCAGTGCAATTGCCTATTTTTAATAGGAAAAATTCATTTATCTTACTACTAATTATTCATTATTTTTAATATATTATTGAGCTAACTTAAACAATTTATACAATAGCATCACGATACTATGCAAAATATAGATTGGCCTGTTGATGCAGACAATTATTCTATATATTTCTCACTACAGTTGAAACAAAAAGATTTAAGTTTTCTTTAATGCAAAGATAGATATTTGAAACCAGATCAGGTATACTATAACTCATACTATAACCACTACTATATCAAACAAGAACTAAGATGCTATAATTTTGCAACTTTTAGTTAAATGTTGTCCTGAAGGAAGATCATGCTCTTACTCAAAGCATGTCATTTCTTTCTTACAGTTTTTCACAACTTCATCAAAGTGGTAGGCACAGTAGCTGTCAGCATTGTGTGGCCATACTGCAGGAATTCAAGCAACAGGACAAATGCTCCAAGACGACTTGTCCTTGCCTGAGAAATTGTATCCAAACTAAACTGCTCTTTGAGAGTCTAGGCCAAGAGTTCCCAAACATTTTTTGATGATCCCTTCAGGTATGCCAACCTTTTATCAATCCCATCTTTTTTTGCAAATACCATTAATAATAATAAATGAATATGACAAGCCAGTATTAATCCATCCATACACCATTTTCATACAAAAGATCTACTTAGTCTGCAAATTTACAACATCCCAAACTGTATTATGTAACCCAGTGGACTATAATCGTTAATGAACCATTTGTAACTGACTCCCAATCAACCACTTTGAACCCCTTTGTAGACCTCAGCCTTAATCTTTGAGCAAGTTTTTGGTTTTTACAAGTTTGATCTGAAATAAATCATGCTTTTAATTAAAAAAATGTTAATGACAGATTCATAACTGGGCTATAACCTGGCTAATTAAAGAGAGTTAATTTAGACTAAAAGTAGAAAAATTTAATTCAAGAGCAGTGACTTAAGTTAAAATTAAATAATTCTAATTATTAAATATTTAATTAACCAAGTTAGTTCAATAATGAATCCAGCATTATCAGATGACTTCTTAATAATTCAACTTGCATTAATTTGAATATCAATCACCAGGGAAACAGATTGTTTGCATTACCAAAAATTTGTATTAATTATTTTCAGGATCAAGGTCAATGTTGTATAATTTAGGAAGTTAAGGCTTAATAGTTTAGAGATTTCAATTGCCTATATTTAGTAAATTAATTCAAAATACTAAGTTAAATAAATTCAAATTTATTTGCAAAAGCAAAATATTCTAAATAATTTTCAAATCAAACAAAATGAGGAGAACACAGTCTTGTCATAAATTATGGAGCAGTATATCAATGGCTTAACTTTGTAGTGGCTGGTAGAGGCACTATCACGAGAATCACGTGACCATCTTTTATTACGTGATGCTGCTATAGTGAAAGTGTGGTATTAATAAAAAATTTAAATAATTTGCGTTATATTCGAGTTTTCTTGCGATTTTAGCTATGATTCGCTCTTTTGCAGGTTGATTGACTTTAATCCAATAAGTGTTTTGTTACTACCCGAGCCATAAATATTTCGGTAAATACACTCCCCTACCATTTACAGTAAATCTTCACAGTTAACTAAACAGTTGGTTGAAAACAATCAAAGGGAAACTCCTAAAGTTTTATTGGGTATCTTCTGTCTTTGTTGACATTACTGTAACTAATCACAAACTTGTGAAAGGAAAAATTGTTGCAAAAAGTCCAGCCTCCAACCTTTGAAGTAAAATGTAAACAATCACAATAAATTCACTTTTTAAATCGTTTTTTAGCTCTAACTAATTTAATGTTTTAAGACATTAAATTAGCTAATTCGACAATATTTTTAATAGTATAAATATGTTTTTAAAACTAGCAACAAATATTTCCGGGAAACTACCTCTCCGTAGTAAGTCTATGGAAGATGTTTTTGCTGTTAATTGGATTTAAAATTTTTGTTTCTACGCTTATTACACTCTAATTGGTAATTTATATTATGACTGATTTAACTTTAACGAACGAGAGTTTTTTCAGAACCATCTGGTCTGGATTTTCCCACGAAGAACTAATCCATGTGATTGAAGTCATTATGTAAACAAATGTTAAAAAACAGTTATATTCATTACTTTAGAGCGTAATTCTACTAGTTTTCATGTTATTTGACTCTACTTAGACAAGAAGATTTTTTATCAAAAGCTTCCAGCTGAAAAATTTTCCGGGAAACTCATTACTTCCAGATATTGAGTGTATGGAAGACGTTCTTGCTGTTAATTGGCTTTAAAATTTTTGTTTCTACGCTTATTACGCTCTAATTGGTAATTTATATTATGACTGAATCAACTTCAACGAATGAGAGTGTTTTCAGAACCATCTGGTCTGGATTTTCCCACGAAGAACTAATCCATGTGATTGAAGTCATTATGTAAACAAATGTTAAAAAACAGTTATATTCATTACTTTAGAGCGTAATTCTACTAGTTTTCATGTTATTTGACTCTACTTAGACAAGAAGATTTTTTATCAAAAGCTTCCAGCTGAAAAATTTTCCGGGAAACTCATTACTTCCAGATATTGCGTAATCACAGGAAAAAATTAACTAATTTATTATAGGTATTATTATATAAAACGTTGAAAAAAAATATGTAAAAAGTGTCAAATATTCACTCTTATAAAAGTATGTTGGTAAACTTTAACCTAAAAATACCCGAGCCACTACCCACAGTCATATAGGGAGACAGAGTACATTGTAAACAAGGACTTTACTCAGAACTGTTTATATATACGTGAGGGTAAAGTCAAATTTTCACAGTTACGTAATAAGAGAAAATAAGTAGACAACTGCTTGCAAATTTGAATTGTATAGTCGATTACTGCAATAATCAAAATACAGTAGAGCGTTGTTTATCCGAATCAATTGGGGACTGGGGTTGTTCGGATAACCAATTATGTATGAAAAAATATATTAATTTATCCTGTGTTGAAATTTTTCTCCGTTGCGTGTCGCTTCACGTTGAATTTGTTGATGTTAAGCCTAACGAAGACTATTGTATCGTTAAAAATTATTTTTTTATTTTGTACAAACAAAATAAATATATTGAAAAATATAAAAACAATAAAAAATTATACTTTAGAAGTTAATTTAGTATCAAAAACGTAAAATATTTGAGTAGCCGAAGACATAGCCAAAGATTACAGTGCCACAGCACTGGTGAAAATTTAAATTTGTTGACTGGAATTCCTTCAGATAACCGAACTTCGGATAAACGATGCTCTACTGTAATATAGAAATACTTTTTATTCTAAGTAAAATTTATTTTGTTTTTTTAAGTTAGTGACAATTCATAAATATTTTGAATACATTTAATTATTTTTCGAAAAATAAGTGAAAGCCATATCGATCATAATCACTAATCGGCGTCGCTTCACGATGACAATTGACTCCTCTCCAGGCTGGGTAATTAGAGACGTAGTGTAAATAATGGCAATAACTTCTCCCCCGCTCTAGCTAGAGAGCTAAGGTTCGTTTTGTTTAAAAGAAGACAAATGCGTCTAACAGATGTACAAAGTTCAGCAAATCTCTGTAAATTAATTTTTTTTCTATTGTTCATGAACTTCGAAATTTTAACATTATTTTAAATTGTATTAAACTAAAAATTAAACAATCAAACTGTAATATGTTTTTCATCAAACACAAAAAACAGATTAAATATAGTGCAATTTTGAAGCGAAATATCTAGATTTAAAAAATTATCCAGAAATTCAAAATATGCACCGCATGACGCATTCCACTCAATTTTTTCTATAAACAGTTAAAAAAGGGTTTAAAAATGTCTGATTTTTCTTCTGTTGAAAATTGAAAAAGCAGAAAATAGTTTTTGGTACCAGAAGTAGACAAACCTGGCATCACTGTATGCATTTCCTATATGCAAACTAGTGTGTGTTTGCATGGGATCATGTCCATCTGAAAGGGTGGGCATCCTTAAACTTTAATCCCTATTTTCTGAGTACAATAGAATGGTCTGCTAAAACTAGATGTTTCAATTCCTCTACAATCAAAGGTTTAAATGAAAGGTTACTAGAAGAAAAATATACTCTACTCAAAATTGAACATTTATTACAGTTCCATTTTTATTGTTTACATGAATGTATTCAATAAAAAACCAACCATTATTGGAAATAGGGTTTTCTTGAGACATGAAGATAATTTATAATTCAGTTTAATAAATTTCATGAAAATTAAAATTTTACTGGAAGTGAACAAATGTTGTGACAAGGGTGTTTTGCCAGAAGAATAGCAAAATTTGCTTTAAGAGGAATTCTCTTTATTGGTGTTCATTTTAATGCAAGTTGACTGCATATAAATTTAGGCTCTGTTTTACCATTTTGATCATTCTACAATATCTGAAAATTACTTTTGTTAAAAAAGTCTTTAGTGAGTTCTTGATTTTAACTAACTTTTCCAATAACTATTTGAATGACTGAAAAATAAATTATTTCATACTCAAATGGCAACAAGAAAAACTAGCATAAAAATGGAAGCAATTACTAAAAGCTATAAAAATTAAAAACTTACCAATTGCCAGAAAAATATCATTTACATTCATAGCAGTCTTTGCAGATGTTTCCATGAAAAGCAATCCATTTTCTTCAGCATATGCTTGAGCTTCCTGTAATTTAGAATAAAGAAAATCAGTTTTTAATTTTGAATTATCATTTCTGAATTTTTATTCAATGAAAAATTTCATTAAAATTTGGTTCATTCTAGATTTCATTTTAAGTATTGTGCAAGATCATCAAGACATTCAAATCTCAAGTTCGAAAAAAGCTCTTAACCAATAGTCATTCTTAATTAGGTTAGGGAAGATTAGGAAAATTGATAATAGCTTTGAGAAAATACGAAATTTAAATAGCACTACAAGTTCAGAACTATACAGTAATTAACTAAAAACAAGACTGAATATTTTAGATAACAACTAATCTAAAACAATTTCATTAGTGTGGCATTTATCTAGTTACTAGCAAATATGCCCAGCACTGCCAGGCCAAAAGTAACAACAGTTATTAAAATGAAAATCATATGAGTTTGGTTATTTTAACCTATCAATATCATGTTTATCATGAAATGTTACATAAATTATATTAAAAAAACAAAAATATACTTTCAAGAAAAAGTAATCTTAAATTCATAAAAACAAAATGCAGTCAGAAACAGACCAAAAATTCATGCTTGACACCCCGGAAAACTTCCAAGTGTGTGTTTGTGCTTGCTAAGAATGTGCATTATTATACTGGTAAAGAATAATGCAATTTTATTGGTCAGATATAGGAAGTGACATTTTCAACAGAAAACAGTCATTGACTTCTATCTGCATGAGAAGATAATTCAAAACTTCTAAATTTTTTAATTTCAAGATTTCTGATTTATCAGCACAATAGACTTGATAGTTTTAAAATAAAATACTGGTCTCAAGTATAATATACATCAACTCCAACATCTAAAATGCATTTTAACATTTTTTGCTGTGCCAATCTTCAGTTAGATTTCTTATTGGAGTTTTACACAATACATTGAGACTCAATACACTATCCTTGCAATATCATCTCTAAATAAATTACCAAACGATCGCCTAAATAATCAGGCTATAATTAAATGATTAGAATAAAGTAATTTGACATTAGAGGTAGGCATTAGGCGCCATCTCTTAAGTAAATTAATAATTAAAATTAAATAAATAAATTAAATAAATTTTAGAACCTTCTGGAATAAAAACTGGCCCAGGACGGGCTTGAACCCGCAACCCCCACTTGCCGTGCGGTGCGCTTGCCAGTTCAAGCCCCCGTCCCGGGCCAGTTCTTTTATTCCAGAGGGTTCTAAAATTTATTGAATTAATTTACTTAAGAGATGGCGCCTAATGCCTACCTCTAATGTCAAATTACTTTATTCCAATCATTTAATTATAGCCCAATATTTAGGCAATCATTTGGTAATTTATTATATACTATTCAGGCTTTGAGTTGTTATCTATCATCTCTAAAACCACGCAGTTAATATTTATACACCATAGTTCACTGTTGACAGATACCCACTATTACAATTATTATACTTCAATTTTAAAAATGAATATAATTTACAATATTTAGCCTTAATCTTTTTAAAACATTTGACATTAAAATTTTTCCATCAGTTTTTCAACACATTTTGTTTATTATTAAAACTTTCTATCCATTAAAATTTTTTTACATTAAACAGTACTGGTGATTCCTGGCACTTTTTCTTTTATATAGCTTGTTTTGTAAAGGCTTGCACATACCTGTTTTTAACCAGTTCTTGACAACTCTTATAATTACTTCTCACATTTTTTTTTAATCTCACACTCCATTAACTGTTTCCTTATTTTACCACATGACTTATTTATGAAAATAAACTAAATTAATTATAGTAAACCCCCATAACACAGTAAATATGTTCCGCTTTATATGAATTCTGTGTTTTACAAAGTCACTTAAATACATGAGCCAATCACAACCGGCACAAGTGCAGTTTAGTGGCTACAGCTGTTTGAAAAGTTTTCTTCCATAATCAATTAATCAATTCTAGACTAATTTGACTCCTTTTAACATTTCCAAATTACATATAATTTTTTGGGAATAATTCATATAAACTATGCTATAAACAAAAAATTGTGGGATTACTTACCGAGTGCACATAATTCGATGATGTTATTGCTATTTTTTAATTTCAAGATTTATCAGCACAATCAAGCTTGTTTTTGTCGCAGAGCGGCTCATCGAACGGCGGGCGCATGTTTCCTGATAAGTTATTTTTCACAGAAAAATTTACTAAACTTTGGAGACATCATTAATATAAATATAATTTTTATGTCCGTTAAATAATAAATGGTTTTTAGTAGGTCTGCTGCTCGTTTAAACTCAAAGGTTTGTGCAATGTCCCACTATTGGTCCAGATTTGACCAATCCTGTCACGACACGAGTCGGAGATGATATTTTATCGTGTTATACAAGTCTCTTTTAGCATGTTATACAAATACGATCGCAATATTTTTACCATGTTATATGAATCTGTGTTTATAGGGGGGTCTACTGTACTAATTACAAATTTACATTAAAATAATTTGGTGAGTGAAGTTAACTCACCAATTCTCAAGTTCTTCATATATTTTTTTCTTTTTTTAACAGTCACATTTTTCAGAGCCTTCACTTTAATGAGTTTCACACCTAATCCATACATTTATTCATATCAAGAATTTAAAACCAGTAAGAAATTAACTGAAGCCAGCACAGCAAAAAGTATTGAAATGCATTTTAGATGTCTGAGTTGGATGATGTATATTATACTCAATCATTATTTTATTGTAAAACTATCAAGTCTGTGATAACCCCTAAAATAACAGTATATGAGAACTAACTGATGTTTATACTCTTACACATTTTGTTAAATATTCAGGGTATCTCAGTTAAATGTTTCAGAACTTCTAAGAGGGTTAGTGCATCCAGACGACTCTGAATCATATAGCAATGCAAGGTCAGAAATGCTTTCCTGAAGCAGTGATGTACACAGAAACAGCTAACCTCTGGTGCAGGCTTGCAAAGAAATTATGGCTGGGAATACGCCTCATCAGATATTGTTCTGCATACAAGTGCTGTGCAGCTGCCCCACTACAATCTGCAGGCCCATACACCAAATGCATATCAGCTAACTCTGCATCCTTGTGCAAAATGATGATGCCCTGCAAGAACGCTCTGAACTTTCGCGGAACACCATCTACCGCGTCAGGAAAGCATTTCTGACCCCACATTGCTATATGATTCTGAATCATCGGGATGCACCCTATCGCTCTTAGAAGTTCTGAAATGTTTAACTGAGACACCCTGTATAAAGCAGAATTTAACAGCTTTTGGCAATTTATGAAGTTTTTATCATTTAAACTAAAATAATAAATTAAACTTTAATTCACTGTATCTAATATGTTCATTTTTTCTTTCTTAAAAAAGAAAATGATCATAACAGTTTATTATTTGGAAGGATCATTAACTTTATGCTTTAAATATAATTTTAAACATTTAAATTATTACTTTCATTACCTCATATTCAACTCCTCTTTTATTTGCCAAATCAGCTTTATTCCCAGCTAAGGCAATAACAATATTTGGACTTGCTTGACGCTGTAACTCCTTTACCCAAGTTTTCGCTCTGCTGAATGTGTCCTATTTAAAGAAAAAAAATTACACATTCTAAAGTTTTATTTCCACAAAATTACACATAAAATCAAATTGTCAAATATTTCATAAAATAAGCATTAAACACAAACATGTAATAACTTCCTAAAAATTGAACAATAATTTGATTAATATTCTAGTCCCATATTCTTAAGATAAATAACTGTTTTTGTATGTTGTTCTTAAAAACTGGAAAGCAAGCTTACAATTCCAGAAATAACATTTTTTTTATTTTTTTCAAGTTTAAAATATTTAGGATTTTGATGACCAACATCAATTAAGGGAATCTAGAAACTTTATTGATATTTGTTTCAGATAAACAGTTAAAGATACCTGAAAAAATTATCATAATGACAATTTAGAGATAGGATAGACAATGAATACACCACAAATTTGACACAAGTATAGGGCAATCTTGGACACGAAAAAATACGAACATAACATGTAAAAATTAAAAGGTTAGTGGCACTTGTGTGTTGCATCAGATTCTTTTGAGTCACAAAGTAATGGAATATATATTTGTTTTCATCCATGTTTCATGCAGCTGGAAGTTTTTTGAAAGATTTCACTCTTTCAAAAACATGTATATTACAAGTATCATGAGGTTTTTAGATATCACATGAATGTAGATAGTGAGATAATGTGTTGTGTGCTGTTTATTTATCATGTATTACTGTATCTATATTTTAATATATCTCTCTCCAAAATTAATTAGAATCAAAATGAGTCTGTGGAACTGTGGACACTTTGGTATAGTTACTCAGTTTCTCTCATAATATTCTACAATTTTAGGATGCCAAGGCCAGGACCTACAAAAACATTTTTTTGGGAATACTTGCCTTTCATAAAGTAGTTAGAGATAATTGGAAGCTGACAGCATTACAGAAAGCTGTAGCTAAGTATAAAATCACCAAATTAACCTTTCTTCAAATGAATAGTTTATCTGCTTCTGTCAGTGAAAGAAAACCCATCTTTTTGTATGAGATATAACAAACTGAAGGAATAGGCTGTTGAAATGCACAATTCTTTTAATGGTTTAATCCAGGAAATTGAGGTTTCTATTTGATTTTGCCAAGAAAAGTAATCTCCATTTTAATAAGAATAAAATTTCTGGAAGGATTGGTTCAACTTTATTCAAGAAGTGTGTTTAAACTTGTTGGCTCAGGTTGGCAGAGTCAAAGCATTTATTAAGGAGAAAGTTTCACTTTTCTTTTCCAATTATAGAATTTTAAGTGAAAATAATATCTCAATCTAGAATTTTTAATATGGACAAAAACCAATTTCTACTTTTCAAAACATATAAAGGCATGATTAGAAAGGGCACAAAACAAGTTGTAAGGATAGTTAGTGGTGTAAAAGTATCAGAACAGGCATTTTGAAAATGTTTCAAACTTTAATGTTTGTATTTGCATGAATATGCAAAATTTTATATATTACATTAATATTCAGTGCACCTAATGAATATCTAATGTAACTCAGGATCTAACAATATTTTATAACAGCCTTCATGGTCACAGGTGCTTCAAAGTATAATAGTTGCTAATTCATGATAATCACAGTAGCAACTTGAAATCTCTAGTGAAAATTTTGATTATGCTTTCTTTGCCACCCTCATTTGTCTCGAAGAATGCAGCCCACAAAATTTCAGTGTTTGGATAATTGAAAAAAATCTTAGGTTGACTGAGATACTAATGGACATACAAAAATGTAATGTTGCTATATTTTGTAAGAATAGTTTACATTGAAAAAGCAGTTAACTGGTTTTAAGCATCAGGAATTTTCCCATTCAATTCAAATTTTCAGATAAACATTTATCAGGAAATAACTCCCATCATCATTTAGCCAATCTCAAAAGGATAACTTTAAATTATTGGTTTCAAGTGGGGTGCTATAGCACACAAGAATGTCACAATGATACTTCAGATTTGCCACAATAGATTGATGGAAGATGGCAGTGCAACACTTGTATGATCTGCCAAGAAAGAGTCCTCCCTGTAGGACTTTCTGGCAAATCCTCTAGCCCCTATTTAGATGTTACTAATGTGAAGAAAATTCCACATAGCTAGCCCATTCGCAAAGCACAAATCTACGACCATCTACTAGTGTTCAGTGGTTTCATCCAGTCAGCCACAAAAGTTGTCACATTTAGTACTGTAAACAAATTCCTGTACTAACTGACATAAAAACACTCAATATGTTCAGTACTGCTAACTAGAGGATGTTCAGCAGAAAAATAGTATAAACTGTTCTGGAACTGCTGAGTCTGCTGAATGCATCCAATGTCTTAGGAAACTGGTAAAAATAATGAAATGTGGATTACAACTAGTTCATGCTGAGGAGGAAGAAAAAATAGAATTTTGCTTGTACTGGATGAAAAATTTGTCATCCACCAAAACAGATAAAAAGTAAGATGTTAGGCTGGTGCCACAAAAGATGTCCTAAAACAGCATAACAAGAAAGCATTCACATGCATTTAGTATAAATTTGATAATTTTTATTTTCTTAGAAGTTTTGTTTTAATAAAAATAAATTGATATCTGGAACAGTCATTTTTTTTTATAAATTGACACATCTATTATATTTCAATCTTTAAAGAATATGCCTAAATTATATTTTATGTCATACTATATAATAATTAAATTGGAGTATCATTTGATATAAAATAAAATTTTTTAAATTTATCATACAATCAAATACCTATCAACTTAATTTTTCAAACCAGTAATAAATCATATCTAACTGCCAATACTTCTGACTACTACTAATTTCAAAAGAAAATAGTATGGCATTTATAGAAAAAAATATCTTTTCCTTTGACTATACATACAGAGATGAGTCTTAATTCATTTTTTGTCCTTTCACACACTGAGGCAATAACAATTCCATCAGCGAAGTCGACCTTTCTTTGTAGGCTACCATGTGAAAGGACAAAAAATGAATTAAGACTCATCTCTGTATGTATTGTCAAAAGAAAACATATTTTTTTTCTATAAATGCCATACTGTATATGTCTTGGCAATTTTATTTAATGAAAATAGTATGGATTTGATGTTTTTTGAAAATTTTTATTAAGATGTATGAGGCTGGGAGGTTTGATTTACAATAGTCATTAACATATGAACAAGAAAACATGCATGAGCAATCTGCACACAAGTTACTGAATATAAATGAAGGGTATAGATGCAAAAGTCACATTATCCAATTTTGACAGTATCATTGACCAACACTCAAAAAAATTTCAGCCTAAAAATGTGAAAATCACATTTTGAAGCATACATCACATTACCAACAGCTGTTTTGCAATAAAATTAACACACTTCAATTCAACCAATCAGAGCCCCCTGGTGTACACAAAGCATCATATCATAGGATTGTCTGCTCCAGTTCTGTTGATGTGCCTGCTATAATAATGCTCAATTTTCTTCAGTTTGATTTTTGTTTATCATCCCTCCAATTAAATAATGTTAAGATTCATTTTTCTTGGTTCTTGTTTTCGATTATGTTAACTGTTTTGATTCATAACTAACATTCTCCATATAAGTTTGTTGCAAAACTCACACCGTCCATATTTTAAAGTTAAATCCTAGTTTTTCCTCCTTTACAGAGTTTAAGGCTGTGTGCAAGTAGTTTCTATGCCAACAAAGACAATCAGAATTGTTAATATATCATGTGTGTCAACAATAAGTAATTTTTTGCATTATTCTGAAAGTCTTAAAAAGTGGAGAGTGACTTTTGCATCTACACCACTCAAATGATACAATAATTTTTAGTAAAGCCTCAGTTTATGATATACAGATTAGGAACTTAAGGACTGCAATTATGAATTTGGGAATTAACAGTTTAATTTTTTTCACATCATTTAGAGGAAAGACAGGAGATGGTATCCTCTCAATCATATATAAAATTAAGGATATTGAACTGAAGTCTTACATCCAAAAAATTAAATTCAGATCATTCTGCATATTATTTCAAAATGGGAGTTGTAAGTCAGGAATACAGGGCTTCATGCTCAAGACTTGCTATCATTAAGTTACTCATTTCTGCATGTCCACAGGAACAATGTTCTTACCTGGCATCCAAGAAACTCATTGTTCCTAGGGTCAGCATTTACTCTAGCATAAAGTCATCACTAGAATGAAATATTTATCTAATAAATGTAGGTTGTTCACTGCTGCTTATTTATAGAGAAGCAAAAAATTTATCCGTAATTGCTCATACCTCAGAGCTAAGCACTACAGTATATGACAAATGAAAAAACTGGGATCCATGAAGAGTAAGCATGCAGAAATTACTTTTCCTTTGTTCTTTCAGTCTGAGGATGGGATGAAATAGCATGTAGAAAATTGTAATGAAGTACATAGCAACTTACAGATAAAAGCAAAAAATGAAATTAAAAAACAACAACACTAAACTGGAAATCTATATATAAATTCTCATCTAAATGAGAAATTTCCAGCAACAAAACACTCAAATTAAGCATTCAAACATTTTCAGCCACTCTTTAATCGGCTTTCATCAGGAAAAGTCGAAACGAAAATAACTGTTCTATTTATAGAATGTTGTCGTGTCATACACATAATTTTTAAAAATTATTCTATAAATAGAACAGTTATTTTCGTTTCAACTTTTCCTGATGAAAGCTGATTAATTAAAGAGTGGCCAAAAATGTTTGAATGTTTAATTTGAGTGTTTTGCTGGAAATTTGACATAAGTGAGAAAAAAAAAAGACTGAGAAGCAAATGCAGAAAGCAAATCTTGAAGGAAAAAAGCAGATAGCTTGAGCAATAAAGATACTATGTCTGTCTTATGCAATGGCTAAAATTAATTTCTTCAGTTGAAGCATTTCAGCATAAAAGTCATGGTGTTATGCTGCAATTTTATATAATTTTTATAATCCTGTCACAGTATTTTCTGTTATCTATATTAACCTTGTATGTTGTAAAGGTGTGTATATGGTGGTGGTAGTGGCGCTGCTGCTGCTCAAAAATATAATAGCAAGTGCGATCCAGACTGACTGTCAAAATGCTACACAATGTTGCCATTTTTAGTACTTAGGCACAACCAATACTCCCACTTTAAATATGGATAAACCTTCTATCCAACAAAATTTAAAACATTAGATCAGCATTTATAGTTTACAAGATATAAAAGCAACAAACTTTGCCATTTGTTTGGTCACTCCAGTTTTCATAGATCCCCTTTACCAAATCTAATTTAAACAAGTGTTCAGATAAAAAAAAAGGAGCAAGAGTGATAGATTCCATAGTATTTGCAAATTCCCTGACTTTCTGCTAAAAATCATATACCCTGATTTTCCCTGACATTCCAGGTCTGTACAGACCCTGTACTGTAGAATAGGGCTGTCAACATTTTATTCCTGTAATTAACTTTCCTTATACGTAAGTCATTTTAATAAGTTTGGTAAATTTTAATGAGTGTGCCAGAAATTCATTTAGTGACAGCAAAACTCAACTGTCATTTTTCAAATTAGCTCAGGCAAAATTTCAACCAGAATGTATTTTTCACATTTTACAGATATCTGAAGCAAGCATTGTAGCAGTTTCCACAAAAATGGAAATAAAATATGTTCCATGCAGTAATGAAACATTTTTATTTAAAGAAGTGGACAACCACCCAGATAAAAAAATGGAGTTGCATGATATTCATGGAAATTCTGAAAACAAGCATCAGACTTTTTATTTCTATGATTAATTTTTATATTAAATGGATAAATGAGTTTAAATGAACTCATGAGTTTAAATGAAATGAGTCAAACATGCACTGAAGATGAAGCACACACTGAACATCCAGTTGAGGTAACCATGACAAAAATCACTGAAAAAGACCATGGTATCATTATGGAAATCAAGTAAAAGTGCATGAGTGCAGGACTGTAGCTATCTCAAATGAATGAGTGAACAATATCCTGCATGAAAAATTGCAGATGAAAAACTTATGCACACAATGGGTGCTACAATCATTGACTAAAAATGCATGCAAAAAGACATTCAACTAAGTGTTTGGCAATGTTTAACCACAATCTGGTGCAGATGGAACATGGATTCACCACTATACACCAAAGTCAAAGCAGTGGTCAATGAGTAGTGAAAGTGCATCAAAGAAGATAAAAACAGTTTTATTGGCTGGGAAGGTGATGGCCAGTAATTTTTGGTATTTCGAAAGAATCATCCTGGTTGACTACTTGGAGAAGAAAAAACAGGAACCTATTATGCAACATTATTGGACTGTTTAAAGGAATAGCCAAAACAAAAAAATAGCCAAAAATAGAAAAACAAAGTGCTCTTTCACCATGACAATGCATCACCTCACAAATTGACAGTTGCAATAGAAAAATTGCATGAATTACATTTTGAATTGATTCTTCATCCATCCTATTCTCCAGACTTGTTCACAAACTTAAAAACTTTAATTTGGTAGGAAGAAATTATCATAAGGATTTTGTTACTGCAGTCAATGCATATTTTGTAGACACTGACAAAGGTTACTTTTCCAAAGGGATTAAAACATTGGTAGCTTGTTGGCCCAATGTGTAGCCCTTAATAAAGATTATGTTGAAAAATAAAAATTAATTTTTCCAAAAATCTGTTTTAATTTGTTTTTTTTTTTTACCGTACTTACCAAAAGTACCTTTGTTTTAAAAACTAGTCACAATCTACCGTAGACAAAAATACAAACATTACTTAAACATAAGTTTATAGTAACATCTGTACCAACTTTGCCTACTACTATGTACTGTACATTGTAAGCAAATAATCATGCTTTCTTCATTTCACAATTTTATATTAAAAATAATTTAATATAATTTTTTAATTCAATAAAAATACATAGTATAAGTGTTATGAAATTGTAAATAGCAAATACTATGGAAATTAAAAATTTTTCTAAGAGTCCCTTTACCACAATTGACTGGTTGACCAGACCTGATACAGAGTACATACATACATGCATGCATGCTATACACTGGCTGCATTGCAAGATGGAAGCTGCCAAATCAGCTGTTTATTACTATTGAAACAGTCTTGAACCAACATGATTACAACAAACAGCAACTAGTATCTCAAAATTTAATTTTTAAATGTTTTTGAACTTTTTATAGTTCTGAAGGTACGTACAAAAGCTTATATGGTTAGTAATTTCAAAATTATAAGCAATGTCAAATTGAGAACATTAGTTTTAGCTTTTCACATTAGTTGGTCATTTACATTAGAACTTTCTCAAAAATCCAGCAAAGATTTATGCAACTTTCCCATCTGTTCAGATTTTATTTTAAAAATAACTTTATTAAGCATAAATAAAATTGTGGGGTACCATCTGTTATAAAAAGTGTTTCTAACAAAAATCTCATTTTTTAATTGCTATAAAATGGTAAAAATTTTAATTTTGAGGGCGGTGATCAGTTTCATTAAAAAATTGTAAACAATAAAAACAAAATCTTCATTAAATGCTATCCCTCAATATAGTGAGGAGTCATGTGTCATATCTCCTCACCCCCTTGACATTTAACAACCAAATTTAATAGCATCGATGCTCCTTATACACAAGCTACTGTGTCAAATTTTGTTTCTTAATCTTTATCCAATCCTGAGATGTTAAACAAAACAGATGCCAACATGCATGCACAATTTTTTCCCCTACTTTTTGACTGTTTTAGGTTCAGGAGGTCTCAAAATGTGACATGATTCCAACACTTTCCCTTGTTATGTATACGTAAACAGTCAGGAAAGTAAAGTGTGGACTAAGTTATAGCTGAACATTTTATTAAACCATTTTTCAAAAACCGTAGTAGAAAACTTAATGCTGATCAATTCTGAACTAGCATAAATCTTTTAAGGATGCAAAAAATGTGTTTAAGTTCATTTTTTATTTTTATAACAAAAAATTCATTACTACATAATCTTTTAACCTGCAAATATTCATGATTAAGGTCTGTTTCATATTTATCCAGACACTCAACAACAAACTTAAACGATGCATTACTTTCATTATTAAGTATAATAGTACAAATACATATACTGTATAAGTATAGGTATCCCTCATATAACACAAGTTACATTATGAAAAAGTGTCATATTATTCAAATCTGTGCATTATGAAACATAAGACAGCACTTTTTGGTTAATGGTATGCCAGAAGACTATCGTGTTTAACAATTTAGCCACATGACTATGCCAGTTTGAGTAGCACACTTGACTGTTTGTGGAGTACCAGCTGGCGGCTGATGTAGAGCTCTGAAAGTGGGATGAGAATACTTGCACAAAAAGTTTTTTGAAATAATTATATGTTGTAAAAACCAACAGACCCCAAAAAAATTTTATGTCTATAAAAGGACACATCTGTAGAAAATTCTAAGAAAGATGTACTTCTTAAATTTAAACAAAAGAATCATACGAGTCCTAAGATCGAAGTTGTTTGATCTTAGGACTTACGTCAGTTGGTGTTGACTCATCCCGTGATCTGGGTTCCAATCTTGTTACATTTTGTAACGAGAGAACAAGTGGAGAACAGAGGCAAGTTGGCACTGACCTATTGGAATGTTCAGTCTGGGACCCAAAAAACTTATAAAACCTTGCAGATCAAGGATGTAACGTTCTGGGTCATAGTTCATTTATCCTGTAAATTGGTGCTTTTGGAGAGATCGGGAGGTTTTCTGTCAACCTGGGAATAACCTTCACCATCTGGTTTCATCCGTACTCATCAAGGTTAACTTTTTCTCCTGAGACTTTCACCTGAAGCTGAGCCGCACACCCTAGGGTTGTTGATTGCAACGTACATCAACAAGGGACAGAAGGAAGAACTTCCTACTGAATGTCAGACTTCTGTGTGGACTTAACTTGCTCCCCAAGCTGTGTTATGTCGAAACTTTGCAAAACGTTGTAAGAAACTTTTTGTAATATAAATGGGATAAACGATGGAAAGCCTGTCTGAGAGTTTTTTCCACTCCCACACGATAGTTGTGGCTGCACGACAATCCTGATAAACACACCCAGTTGGCAAACTTCACACTGATACGATTGAGGAGTTATCTAGTGAACACTGTCACTTGTCCAAGTTTGGAAATTTGGAGAGGCCATTGAGTATTTCCAAGTTGTAAAGAACTTCCTGATAGATTTCAGCATAAACAGGCTGTACTGTGCATGACATTACTAATATCAAGCAGTGTTGTGTTCAATAGGTAGAAAAACAGCATTGAAAGAAACCAAGATTGAGAAGTCTCTCTTAATAAATCATGAAGCAAATTACTAACGAGCATATGTAATTTGCCTCTCTCTATGCTACTTATAGTATGTACAATTTTTGTCAGCTTTGTCATATACACATACAGTCGACCTCCCTATAATGTGGGTTCCTATAACGGAAATTCCTGTAACGTAGCGAAAAAATTGTAGCAGTATTTGTATAAAGTGAAACGTGGTCGAATTGGTTGAATCTGGACCAATAGTGGACGAACAGCCGAACTATTTTCCGCCGCCCAGCGTCACGCTATGGAGAGTTTAGGCGGCTAAATTGAGTTTGCTATCATCTGTACAGCATTATATATAAATTAGATACTGTATATATAATTATATATTAACTTAATTTATTGTAACTTTATTATAATTATATATATAATTTCCGCCGTCTAGCACCACGCTACGGAGAGTTTAGGCTAGTAAGTTGAGTTTATTATCGTCTGTACAGTATGTAAGTTAGGTACCGTAAGTCTAATACAGCACTAATTTTATACATATTTCTTGTGAAAGAAACATTTCTTATTGAACGGCCATAAAAATTATTTATATTAATGATGTCTCCAAAGGTCAAGTTATTTTTCTGCGAAAAATTTGTTATCAGAAATCGCGGCTGCCATTTCGTGCGCTGTTCCGCAACGAAAACAAGCTTGAGCAACACCGTAGTCGAACGGTGCTCACTCAGTAAGTAATCCTACAATTTTTTGTTTATAGCATAGTTTATATGGATTATTCCCAAAAAATTATATGGGTTTTGGAAATGTTGAGTGGAATTAGTCTAGAATCGGTTAATTTTATAGAAGAAAACCTTTCAAACAGCCATAGTCCGTAAACTTCACACGTGTCGGGCTGTGATTGGCTCATGTATTTAATGATTCCTACAACGTAAAATTCGAATAACGTGGAACGTATCTAAGCATTATGGGGGGTCTACTGTATAGCATAATATGCATGTATGTTATAAACACGTGTTTCTACAGGATAAAGAATAAAGATCTTAAGAGAATGAATAATTTCAAGTAAGGTATTTCTTATATATAGGGGATTAAAAAAAAAAAAGGAAAATTTTGAACAAATATTTTCTAGGGTGTGCAGGAAATCTGTTGCTTGCAATATAAAGGATTCTTGAAACAGCAAAAAATTTTTGACAGCCTGAGAAATTCATTAAAATGAGATTCTTCTATACTGTATTGTGTAAATATTAATTTTAGTTAAACGAGAGTGTTCTCTTTTTACAAAGTATCAGCATCATATCAGCTTTTTTGTTGATCTTGATTAAAATATCAATAATCGTAATCATTTTAAAAAAATTTTTTAAGCGTAACAAAATAAAAATATATTAAACTGAAAATTTGTTCTAATTGATCATGTTTGTTCAATTGAGGATTGAGCGATTTTTTCCAGAATGGGTATTTGAATTCCAAATTGTTTGAGTTGAAAATAAGTCAAGTACTGAGATACCACCATATTTTGTGTCATTTTTGCAAATGATTACTTAGCTACAATTAAAAAAGTTAATACTTACCTAAAAATGTTTAAACTGTACTAAATACAGAGTATTTAAACTGTACACTGTTTTGTTTTTATAGATATATAAAAACAAATCAGTGACAATCTTAAAAGGCTAAAATCTGAAAGCAGTGACAACATCTGGTTGAAAGAAAAGCTAGGACAAGGAAAAATTGCACTATCAATTTTCATTAAACCTGATGAAAGGCACAAAACAAATTAAAAATTTCAATATTCTAAAATCCATGGGCAAATTTGAGACATCACACATGCTTACTTGAATAAAGAAATATTGAATAATGGAGTATATTAAAGTTGTGAAATTTTTTATGGAGAATTTCCCAATTCTCAAACCATGTTACAGCAAAACAGTGTTGTAGAAGTGTCATGTTGTACAAGGGATACCTGCAATATGCAAATTAGGTGCAACCATCCTATGACAATATGTATGACCTAGTTTTAAAAATGGACAGAACAGAAACAAATTATCTCCTTAGAACAGCATATAAAATCAGCATGAAAATCAGTAAGGGAAATTGCTGTGTTCATTAACAGACCAAACTCAACTGCAAGTGATTACTTATAATACAAAGTGTTTGTAAATCTGATAAGTCATGATAAAATTCATTGTAAGTTGCCAGATGCACAAAGTCTCTCATTCAAAGCACATCATAAGCTATAATACCATGAAAAGTCTGGTAAATACTATGATATCTAATAGTTGTCGCAAGCTGATATACTGGGAAAGGTGGTGTCCAAGTAATTGGTCTGTTGACAGATAATCAAGTCAATCATTTTTCCAACTGTCTCTTAATTAAATATTTCTGATTTGAAACTTCTAAGATAGTAAATGTAAAAAAAAAACAAATTTCCTTACACTTATAGAATGTTTACAAAGGTATTCTTTCTAAGCCAGAAAATTACTACTTTGCCAATTTCTTTTAAACTTCAGTATTTTTACTAATATAATTAACAGTATCAAATTTTGGATAGATTTAGTTCCACACTTAGCTCAGTTAGTTTTTGGTAGTACAGTAGAGCGTTGATTATCTGAATGTTGGTTAACCGAAAGTGTTCCAGTCAGACTGTTATGCTGAATCAAATGTTTTTTATACTAGATTAACTTCTAAAGTATAATTTTTTTTGTTTTTATATTTTTCAATATATTTATTTCATTTTTACAAAATAAATAATTTTTAAGGATACAATAGCCATGATTATTCTTATAAAAATTTTTGTTAGGCTTAACGTCGACAAAAATTCAATATGAAGTGGCATGCAAAGAAGAAAAATTTAAACATGGGATATATTAATACAGTAGACCTCCCTATAACGCGGGTTCATATAATATGGATTTGTATATCACGGCAAAAAAATTGCGATCATATTCGTATAAACATGCTAAAAGAGACCAGTATAATACAGTAAAACATCATTGCTGACTTGTGTTGCAACAGATTGGTCGAATCTAGACCAATAGCAGATATTGCACAAACTGTTGAGTTTAAACACGCAGCAGACCTACTAAAAACCATTTATTATTTAACGGCCATAAAAATTATATTTATATTAATGACTAGCAGACCTTGCCACACATTGTTGTGGCTCAAAATGTATCTATTATAAATGTATAACACTCCCCCGTGGGAGGAGGGAATTTTTCGAAAAATCCTTTCTTAGTGTACATTCTCTTGACGTACCTTATTAAAACGCAATCAAAAACGCAAAAAACCACATCTAAAATAGTATAATTGAAGCCAAGTTCTTCACAGTAAGCCTTAATCCTGTTTCTCCCCCACAGGGGAATATCGAAAAAACCCTTTTTAGTGTATACTCTGTTGAAGTACCCTATTAAAATGCAATCAAAAATGCAAAAAACTGCATCTAAAATAGTATAAATAGAAGCAGAGTTCTTCACGGTAAGCCTTAATCCTGTCTACGCCCCAATGGGGAATTTCAACATGTATATTATATAAAAACAAGTGTGTATTCGAATGCAGCATTGTGTCAAAATTTCAAAGGAATCGGTAGGAACAAATGAGCATTACATTTTTATTTATATAGATAGAGGATGATCTGGGTTCGTTTTTAGTTCATCCTCACAGGAAAGCAAACTTAGGTTGTCGTACTCGTGGAGTTAGCGCCATCTATTGGACATAAAAGCCTTAATCTTAGATAATATCTTAATTTATATGAATGTTCAGCAAATTTTTCACACAAAAATAACTTATCAGGAAACACGCACCTGCTGTTCTATGCGCCACTTTGCAACGAAAACAAGCTTAAGCAATGGTCATCAAATGGCACATACTCGGTAAGTAATCCTACAATTTTTGTTTATAGCATAGTTTATATGGATTATTCCCAAAAAATTGTGTGTTTTGGAAATGTTGAGTCAAATTAGTCTAGAATCAATTAATTTTATGGAAGAAAACCTTTCAAACAGCCATAGTCTCTAAACTGCACACATTCCAGGCTGTGATTGGCTCATGTATTTAAGTGACTTGTAAAACACGGAATTCATATAAAATAAAAACTATATACCATGTTATAGGGGGGATCTACTGTATACTATTGTTGGGATATAATAATATACTATATTAATAATGTATTTTTTCATACATAATCGGTTATCNTAACTATATACCATGTTATAGGGGGGATCTACTGTATACTATTGTTGGGATATAATAATATACTATATTAATAATGTATTTTTTCATACATAATCGGTTATCCAAAAAATCAATTTTCCGAACAACCCCAGTCCCCAATTGATTTGGATAATCGATGCTCTACTGTAGTTTTAGGTACTAGCTATTATACATATTCTAAAAATAATGTCAGTAACAAGCATCTTCCTATTAGCTCTCTTAAAACAGTAGTAGTCAATCATGATGTCATAAGAGACACTTATAGCAAAACTAGTAGCCTGGGACGCCCCCTAGTGGGCATTGTTCACAAATTTCCATGAAGCACAGTTCCTTTGACTTTTTTGTTCCTATCAATATGCTCTACAGCTCTGNTGATGTCATAAGAGACACTTATAGCAAAACTAGTAGCCTGGGACGCCCCCTAGTGGGCGTTGTTCACAAATTTCCATGAAGCACAGTTCCTTTGACTTTTTTGTTCCTATCAATATGCTCTACAGCTCTGTTAAAGTCCCAATGGTAAGATTAGGTGAAGAAGTGGCGACCCCCCCAAACTGTAGCCCCCTGTGCGAACAATAAAGGCAAAGGAACCATACCCCTACTCGCGACCCTTCACGAGATATAAGCCCCTGAAATAATAAATTCCTATTACAAATATACTGAATAATTTATATTGTTAATTTAAATAATAATTAAAATTGTTAATTTGAATGTTTGAAATATGACACATAATAGGGGCGCCTCTAGTGTCCGTTATTAAACGGTTACGGGACGGACGGACACCCGTTGAATGGGTTATATATATAGATAGAATTGACTGGTAACAAGTGTTACAATGTGTTTTGTGAATATGAAATGAAAAATATTAATTTCTGGTAACTTTATGATATTGGAGAGATACTCTGTCATAGTTTATAAGATGTTCATAAATCAAGGCCCAAGATGAAAGAGAAAGAACATTCTTATAAAGGAAGACCAGACCCAAACTGGCATCCCAGGCATGTTAGCACCTAGTATTGAGTTATGGGGAAAAAAATAAAGCTACATCAAGGAATTAGAGAAGAAATTAGACTTACTTTATAGCAATATAACTATTGAGAACTCTGCAAAAATAGTCTCCTTTAAAATACAGAATAAACTACTAGACCATCACTTAACACCCAACACAAACAAAGGCAACTTAACTGGGCATGCAAATATATGAAGTGGAACAATGAATAGCTTTAAGTACTGTTTAATGACAAAGTTTAATCTGGATGGCCCAAATGGTTTACTTATTACTGGTATAATTTAAGGAAACAGGCAGAGGTATTTTCAAAACCGCTAATGGTAGATCAGTGATGGTATGGAGTGTTTTTGGCTTTAATGCACAAATAGAATTAATATTTATAACCCATATAATGAATTCAGATGATCATCAAAGCATGCTCCATGATCATTTAGTGGAAGCTGAACCAGTCATTTGTGGCACAAATTGAAATTTCCAACAGGACAATTCACCCACATACAATTTGAAGTCTACAAAATCATGGTCCAAAAACAATATAAAAGTTATGGACTGGCCTGCCAAAAATCAAGACCTAAACACCACAGAAAATGTTTAGGATAGGCTGTTAAGAGCAGTTTATGATGGGAAGCAGTTTCAAAGCATTACTGTGGTCAAAGTTACAATAGCAAATGCTTCAAACAAACTGAAGCATATCTGCAACACTTAATAGAAACAATACAAGTCAGATCATTTGACATTATTCAGCAACAAAGTAGCAATATTAAACAGTAACTTTGTATGCACTACCAAGATATTAATACATCCTGTCCAGACAAACTTTAAACAATTTATTTTGATATATTTCTGTTTTTGATATTTACAAAGCACTATCATTTTTTTCACCATTTATTGTATTACATCAAACCTTAATAATTGCTATTATGTATATTGAACTTAAACAATTTATTTCTTTCATTGAGTAGCTGTTGATTGGTGCCAAGACTTTAGTTCATTTGTTAATGTCAAAAACACAATTATAGTTAATTTTGGTAATTATAAGTTACAAACTAAACTACAGAGATGAACTAATCTTTAACTTAATCTATAAATAAAACTTCACTTACTTGATTAGTTATATCATATACAACAATAGCAGCTTGTGCTCCTCTATAATACATTGGTGCCAAACTATGATACCTTTCTTGTCCTGCAGTATCCCAAATTTCAAATTTTACCGTTGTATCATCTAGACACACAGTTTGTGTCAGGAATGCAGCTGGGAAAAAAACAGGCAATTAGATTAGTATAAGTTCCTAAATTTGATCAAATTATCAGTAAATATTTAGAAATTTTTTATGATTAAAATGAAAATTTTTTTACAAATTTGTAGGTTGTTTATACAATTTTACAAATGATGTAAATTTTGAATCTAATTTTGTACAAGAATTTTCTACTCCTTGTAAAAAATTCTTTAATTTGATATTGCTGAGGACTACCAAAAAAACCCCAATGTCTACAATGCAGACAAAACTGGTTTGTGTACTGGAAGAAAATGCCAACAAAAACCATAGTTTCTAAGAATAAAATGCAGGGCTGTGGAGTCGCGTAAAAATCTACCGACTCCGACTTTTCCTTACCATCCAATTCTGACCAGGGACGAACTTCTTACTGAAAGGGACCCGGAAATTCTGATGTCATCACGTGACCTCAGAATAAAAGATTCAATAAATAGAGTTCTAATAAAGATAGAGGGTAGAAACTTTATTCCAAAGCTAAAAGACTTCTCTAAGTAATATATAAATATGTATTCGATAATTTTTACTTTTCCGGCTGTTATATTTAACAGAAGAAAAGTGTAGCTCTGGGTCAAAAAATGACCCCTCCCAAATTTTTACATTTTTGGATTCAGGACACCTTGAAATTTCAACATATGCAAAAGATTCGAGGTTTTTTTCTATATGTGTGGATGTTAGACTGTGGGGGGGGGCATGATTTTGTTCACCCTGTTTGAAGCCTAATAATTTGTGGTCAGAGTGGTCAGAATCATAGTCAGATGGTTTAACACAGGAGTTAGTTATTAAGTGTCAAAGTGATTGAACTAAATCGTGTCCCCATATACATTCTAACATCTTAGGCGAGAACATCTTAACGGGTTTTACTGTACTATTATAAAATGACAAAAAAGCTTACTTTGAGGGTAGAGATGAGTTTTATTTTATTTTTTTAAATTTTGAACGCTAATAACGAGTGAAATATTCGTTGAGAGATATGACACATGACCACTTTTATGTCTTCACTCCATTGACCTTTAATTAAGAACCAAAATTTAATAGTATTAATGCCCCTTTATACGCAAGCTACAGTGCCACATTTCGTTTCTTAAATTTTACCCATTCTGAGATATTGTTTAATATCTCAGAACAGAAAATAAACAAATTAAACAAACTAGATGCCAACACACAAGTGCACGCAAATTTTTCTCCTTTATTGACTTTTTTTAGGGGTTCAGGAGATCTCCAAACGTGTAGATTTGAAAAAAAAAGTTGGAGGGTCAAATTTGACTTGATTCCAGTACTCTTCCGTTTTATATACATAACAAGCTGTTAAGTAAAAAGGATCTGTATGTAATACGTCTCTGTAATCCAACAAATGGTAGACAGACTCACAGCAAATCAACACCTGGTTTTAAGGCAAGCGAATCACGCATCACTGTTATGGTATGCGGAAATGTTACCGGAATGCACGGGCTACCTTTGCTTATCGTAGGAAAGTCTAAAAATTCATGGTATTTTAAAGGAATAAAAAATTTCTGGTCACCTACAAAAAGCAAAAATTCATGGATGATACAACCATTTTTATAGAATAGTGTGACACTGTATTTATCCCTTAAGTCAAAAAGCATCAGCTTAAAAGTGGGAATTCTGGAAATGTTTTGTTGTTGAGTGACAATGTCCCAAGTCATTCCTCAAACATTTCACTGGAAAAAGAAAACGGAAAGTTTAAAGTTGCTTTTTGCCTCCAATGTTACTTCAGTCCTCCAACCAATGGATCGGGGGATTGAAAGCTTCAAACGATATTACAGAAAGGCACTGCTGCACATGGTAATAATTGGGGAAGAATGTGAAAAAAACAATTCAGCAAGTGTACGCTGAAATTAACTTAAAGGATGCTATGTACATGGCAGCAGAAGCTTGGCTACTGTGAAGGACACTACAGTGGCAATAGTTTGGAATAAGCTCTTACCATCAGAGGAGTCTATCGCTGCACCTGAAGAGTCACCAAACAGCCAATTTGTATCAACTGTTTGGGCTAATTAAAGAATAGTCTGGATTTGAAAAAATGCAACAAGGAAAGCATTCAAGACTGGCTCAAGCATTGTGTCTATGACCTTGGCTATCAGGTATTGCCGGACGATGAAATCATTGCCAGTGTCACCAATGACTAAAGCCTGATACTCACATGAGGAAACAGATGACTGAAATAGTTGCTGTTCCATCATCTTTGTGTGGCTTGTATAACTCACATGCAAAAATTACCCTACAATTGAAATGCACCATCTGTCAGCCATAAATATAAACAAACTACTACAGTAGGTAGGCAACATGCCAGTAGTCGAAAATGGCATCTACTAGGATTGCTTTGTTATATCAAATAAACTTAAGTTTGCCTTCAATCTTATTGCAAATAAAAAAACCTCAAAAACAAATAGTTTGTATAGGAAAAATATTTAAATCTTCGAAAGTTAGGAATATCGAGTACTTTCATCACCGAATTACGATTACTCCATTCACAATACTTTATACAGTAAGCAAGTCTATTTGCCATTAATATTTAAATCAGATAGTAATATTGTGTATAAATGAAATATATTAGCTTAGTGTACAAATAAAGCTTTTTAGGTTGCTGACCACAATAGTTCGAATGCTATCATCCCATGTGATCTTTATGACGACATTGCTAAACAGCCTTCCTATTGGTCTAATTTTTGCTGTTCCATTTTCTGCCACGGCAAAAGTTGAAAATTTTCAAATTTGTATTCTGTTGACTTCAATGGCAAAAATGATCTCATTTTGCCATTCTGTCATTGGTTTCCATTGTCCATTGCCACATGCGAGTTCCAGGCTTAAGACCCTTGCAACAAAGAGGAAGAGCCTAACAATGACAACAGTACTGAAAAAGGACCATCCAATGAGGAAGCTTTTCACTGCCTTGAGACGACTATGAAGTTGTTAGAACAGCAAGAAGGATATGATGCTATCCAATTGGGCTGTCTTTAAAATGTGCACGAGATTTAGTGGTTAAAAAATGAATCTCAGCTGTGAAGCAAAATACAATTTTGGACTTTTCCTAAACTGTAGGCCTTCTTTATGTAAGGTATGTAACTAGTTTCTACATCGGAACATTTTTGATACTAGATTAACTTCTGAAATATTTTTTTATTTTTCAATATATTTGTTTTTTCTGCAAAATAATAAATGTGGCTATTTTATCATTAAAAATTATTTTATTTTTTAAAAATTTTCGTTAGGCTTAACATTGACGAAAACGTAACGTGAAGCAACACGCAACGGAGAAAAATTTCAACATGGGATAGATTTATATATTTTTTCATACATGATCAGTTCTGAACACCCCCAATACCTCTACTTCCAATAGTTTACAACTATCTTCTTCAGACTGATTTGATTAGACTCCAATGAGAATTTTTCATATTTAAATAAATTAGGAACATAATGGGCAACAATTTTTTTAAACATTTCAACTGCATGCCCATGGAACATACTGTATTTTCATGGAATAACTGGCATAATGCATAAAAATGGGACACTAGCATGTCATTTAAACTGACTAAAATATAAAATTACAGTAGACCCGTGGTAATCCGGCACCTATCTAATCCAGCACCCCTATAATCCAACATGCCTATATGCAGCTCAGTATGCAATGGGCTGAAGAGAATGGTGCTCATACAACAAACTTTTACTTCTGAGGAAACTGAGACAATGCCTTACTCTCGCATTTAGCCAACGTACAACAAAAGAAAATTGATGAATATTTGATGCACCATATTTATTTGTTCATTTTCAAATTAAGATCATACATAGTATGTACTGTACCTTGGAAATTCTTACATATGTTATATGTGATTAATTGACATCAATATGTTTAGTTATTGTTTTTTTGCAAGTGCTATAGCATTAATGACATTAATGTTATAATAAACCCTATGCTATCTATTGTGTTATTTAACTCACTAAGTCCTATATTGTATATTATGTAGTACATATAGATTTGATCTTACCATTTTTATAAGTATGTAATTTGTCAGATTACAAGGTACTCCTTTTCTAAAAAAGTTCCAGACTACAAGGGGTCAGTCGCAGTACTCAATAGTCTGACAAATTCAATCATCCGACACCACTTTGCAAAATGTTTGTCAGATTACCGAGGGTCTACTGTAATCAGATGTAACAAAACTAGCTGTTTAATTAAACTTTTCTTTAAAGTATTTTCTTAGCATAATGTTGCCGTTGAGAATAAATCACACAGGAACACTTTCAGTGGAAAAAAGTTGGTTTATTGGTAGGAACAGATGCATTTTGGGCTTAATGCCCCTCTTCATTCAGATTTATCAGTAAATTGCAGATTTACCGAATGCATTGAAATATTTAGGATATACGTTCAATGGTTTATATACAATAAAACTTAATTACCTGAGATTATAGTGACAGTTAAAACAACACAACTTGTGAGAAGAACTTGTTATTAATTTAATTTTACAAAAATTCTGCCTCTTAATTATGTATTTAATTTTAGATTTAAGTTTACCCCTTTTTCTATTCTAGCACATGTTATATTGTTCCAATATGTATGAGGGTGGAGCTAAAAGAATTTTAGTTCCATTTTTAACTGTGTCTCCTTTTTTCAACTGTGTCTTCTCATGAGTTGTGTTGTTTTAACTGTCACTATAACCAGGGATGGGCAACCTGTGGCCCACATTAATATTTTATGCAACACAGGCCGCAAAAAATATGAATAAATATACCAATTTTCCAGCTTAAGGAAGTATGCAGCAAAAATTCAAACATTATTTTCTACAACTTATGTATGTGAATAGTTTTACCCGAAATGAATTTAGTAAAAATTAAAAACAAGAAACCGGCTAACAGACTCACATCAAAACTAATTTAAAACTAGCAGAGACTAATATTTAACCAAATAATTTCTGATATATTACATTTACATCAGTTCCAGAAGCTAAATTAAGTATACCTATAATAATTTAATTATATATGAATAAATAATTGTGATTTACCAGCATTTTTCTTCTCTTTTCTCTGTTATGCAGCCCACATCATTTCAAATGTTTCAAAATGCAACCCTTACATAGAAAAAGGTTGCCTATCCCTGGTATAAACCATTATACACGTATCCTAAATATTTTAATGCATTTGGTAAATCTGTAATCAATTTACTGATAAATCTGTTATATAGTCGACCCCCTATAACACGATTGATTTTTCCATTTTATATGAATTCCATGTTGTATGAGTCACTTATATTTTACAAATACATGTGCTGGACTGTGAACAGATCACATATTTGTAAAATCTAAGCGACTCATACAACATGGAATTCATATAAAACGGAAAAATCAACAGTGTTATAGGGGGTGTCGACTGTAATAGGACCGAAGAGGGGCATTAAGCGACAAAATGCATATCAATTCCTACCAATAAACCAACCTTTTTCCACTGAAAATGTTCCTATGTGATTTGTTCACAACAGCAACATTATGCTAATAAAATGCATATATTAAAGAGAACAGCAAGCAACCAAGATTTAAAGAAAAGATTCTTCCGATTACAATAAAACAACATAATTTGACCAACTTAAAATCAGGAAGAGAGTTTTTGCTTACAAGACAATAAAATAATTAGCAACTTGTTGATATTAGTAATAGCAGTATTTAGTCAGTGTGGGCTACACTGACCATCTACCCTGACCTTAAAAATAACAACTTACTCTCAAACTGAGATAATTTACTGAGAGTTTCTTAAATTTAATGTGTTTATATTTGCATTTTTGAATCAAACAATAATAAATAGAACAGTAAACAGCACGCCGACCATTTAACATGAGAAACTATCATATAGGCATTAAATTACAAATAAATGTCGCTAGACTGACAAGCGCTTTCGACAATTATTTTCCGTCTTCATCAGGTCGTTAAAAACAGTTAAATTCCTTTTTTTTTTTAATACAAATAAGTACTCGTTCCAAGTGTATTAACATTTTGGAATGGAAGCAACAGTAGAACATAGGAATTTTTTTTTTTAAATAAAAACATGCATGGTTGTAATGCACGTGCTATATGCCTCCAAATTGTGGAGCTAGATACGTTGTTTTAGATAGTTATGCTGTAGCAGGGATCAGGGAAGGTACACTGCTGAACTTGTGGAATACAGAGTACATTATGGTATCCCAGGAATTAATAATTTTTATATCCAAGAATGCAATCTCATTTCCTTTGCCTTTTTCCCCAGGTAAAATTTTTGTCAAAAGCACTTGTTGGTCTAGCGACATTTATTTGTAATTTAATGCCTATATGATAAAAGTTTCTCCAAACAATAATAAAATACACACACAAAAAAAAACACCTACTTTCAGAATTCCAAATGTATTTTATGTCGTTAGAAACAAAGAAATTAAACATATAATTGTAGTTTTTGATGTAATGTTGACAGTTTTAGAATAAAAGCTTGCTCATTTTTTAATGCACCCTCTAGAAAGGGATGTATAACCTCACATAAACCTCATACAGGTCATTCTGCAAAAATATGGTAAGAAATTTGATAATAATTATAAATTATTAAAAATAAAAGGCTCTTTTATATCAATCTGTAACTCTGAGTTTAGTTTATTGTATAACGTGATCCATAGTTTGAAAATATCGAGATGGTGCTGTTACACAGAAGGAAGGAAATGTTTCCAATTCTCCTATCCTGCATTGTTTAAAAATTAAATTGAGGGAGCCAAATCAAGACAGAACTGCAGATTTTTCATAAAGAAATGAGTCTCATATCAGGCCTGATCTCCACTACTCATATACCCTGTTTGGGCTTGGCTGAATCCACAATGGTCTAGCAAGAGTTAATATTGATGAAAGTCAAATGAAAAAAAGGATGTTATTTTTATTATAAATTTTCCAAATTATAAGTCAAATTTTTAATTTTTAACAATCTCGAATTTTGGAAAATGAGTACAGTAATACCTCAGTTTTCGTTGACTTACGTTATCGTTGATTTTTTTCCACAAAAAATTTGTCTCAGATTCTGTCAGCATGCCATGTGACCATGCTGCTAATTTTGCAAAAACAAAGGGTGACCCATGCATTATCCCTGCTTAGTGTGCCATTGTTTCTCATTGTGTTAGCATTACCCCACACGTCTAGCCAAACAATTCCATTGCTTTCCTTTCATCTCCATCACGGGACCAAAAAGTTTTCAGAGCCAGCAGCCCTTCAAAAGCCATGTTAAACATTCATTTATTCTTTACACTAAATTAATATAAAAGACTATTGTTTTTAGTATTAACACTATTCTCTATAAATGTGTTTTTGGTATGTATTTTCGTGTGTCTAGAATGAATTAATTGGATTTACATTAATTCATACAAGAATAATTGCCTCAGTTTGTCAGTTTCGGATTTCACCGATTGTTTTCAGATGGATTATCAACAAAAACCAAGGTATCACTGTACTTGATTAAACTAGCAGTTTTATGACAAATGTTATCAGCTGAAACATTAACAACTTGAGCAAATGTATGTTTTTTATTAAAAAGTCACTGAAATTATGCAAATCATCACCAGAATTCATGGAGACAATATAAAAATGACTTGTACACCTTTATCATGTCCAATAAATAGAATCATCATCATAACAGCCACAATAATAATAATAATAATAACTCTCCCTTGGTCACCACCTGGTCGTGGTGGGAGAGACCAGTAATTTTACTGAACCATAGAGCAATGCAGGCTGGAGCACAAGTTCCTGGTAGGGACACCCATCCCAGAAAGGTCTATGGGGAGAAATGAAGTGACCACACCCACATTCTGTGGAGATAATTATCACAGTAGTAACCAGATCAAAGTGTGACCCGGGGTAACAAGGTCCACATTCGTGGATTAGTCAGAGGCTCACATTCAAAAAATAGGCCACAGTCTCCCTTGGTTACCGGTGGCGAAAGCAGCATCAGCCCAAGCATGGCTACTGCAATACCCTCAACAGATGTGAGGAATCAACCTAGCCTTGGTGTTTCTGTGGCAATGCATCCACAGACTACAAAGGCTGAAAAACCATGCCAACGGATGAAATGGACAACAGAAATGAATGAGTTTATCATCCGTACTTACTACACCATCACAAGACTCAAAACAACAATATCATGACAGCATACAGACAACAACTACACCATAGATTCACACAACAATATCCTCACCTCACTGTCACCGAACAAAGGGTTGTTGATCAAAAAGAACAATTATACACAACAACCTTATCCCACAACCAACACTTGAACTTATCAAACAACAGGTTGCTGATCAAATACATCAACAGACAGAAACATTTAACATTAATGATCACGTAACCTGTCAGGATAATACAGCAACAAGCATTGATAATACACATACAACAACTACCATTAATGATAATACACTTCCTCATCCATCACTGATAACATATATATAGATTTAGTTAATACATAAAAATCAACACCTTTAAACATCCAGCAAATCGTTTTTTAATATTTAAAAACGCTTTCGAACGCTTTAAGCGATCATCGTCAGTTAACATTTGTGAATCGAACGAAGAAATTCGAAAATTACGTAAAACAAATTCAAAAAGCGGTTACATAAATATATGTAAATACGTTAACATTTACCAAGTTTAAATAATCTTAAGAATTATAAAAGTTAAAACTAAATAAAGAAATAAAATAAATTATATGCATCCAATAAAAATTATCTTATATAATCTTCCCGCTTACATAAATTACGTCACTCATCGTAGAAGGATTTCCATGCCGACGATAATCCGTCAGCATCCCTATGATTAATACAGCTTGTGTGCATTTGCGCCTTGTGAATTTCTAGTTTTTCCAGATGTTTCACAGCCTGCCTGGATTTTGTGGCTTTAATGATCGACGCCCGATCCCAAAAGACTTCGATATTCTGCTGCTTGGCAAAGGCCGCAAGCACCGTAGAGTCTATGTTTTTATTGACTGATTGCTTATGTTCAGCAATCCTTTTCTTTAAGTTTCTTAAGGTTGCCCCTATGTACACTAGATTGGTGTTAAATCTACGGTCTTTTAATGGTATAGAGTACACCCCTGCCATTGCGCTGCGTTCGTAATTGCCTTTATCGTTCCTTAAGAGCCTGTATACGGTGGGATTACGTTTGTAAACTATCCGTACAT
>NW_019384799.1:436854-439521 GCF_000671375.1 Centruroides sculpturatus | reverse complement strand
GCCCAGGATTTTGTTGACAAAACTGCGTCAAACAGCTGGTTAGATCGGGGATGCCTCTTTGGGTAGACAGAAGGATTCATGACTGTCATACAGGATCAGGTCATAAATACTAAAAACCACAGAAAACATATACTCAAAGATACAACACTCACAAATGACACATGCAGAAAATGTCACATCATGCCAGAAACTATACAACACATCACTTCTGGGTGCAAGCTCTTGGCACAGACAGATTATTTACACAGACATAATCAAGTAAATAACTAAATGCTTACTGGAAATATTAATTAAAAATAAACAAAACACCTTTGTCTATTCCAGCACACTTAATGCATTGAAAAACGTTTTCGATTGTTTTAATCGATCATCATCAGTTCAAAATTCGAACTATACAATGAACAAAGTATTCGAAAAAATACAAAAAATTTCACATCGCTTATTTACAACTTAATGCAATAAACACATTTTGGAATTAACTGATTTGATTTGCCATACATCGTTCTTTGAATTTGAAGGAAAAACATATCTGCAAGGACGGGGCGTACCAATGGGTAGCCCAATGTAAGCTGTTCTTTGTGAGTTGGTGCTAAGAAAGCTAGAAAGTGAAAGTAATATCTTACCCTCTTTCCAGAATGATATAATAATATATGCGAGGTATGTAGATGATATCTTCATTTTGTGGAAAAATAGTAGAAATACACACCGTTTTATAAGCTTAATCAACAGTAACCCTTATGGTCTAACATTAGAACTAGACCAGGAGAGTAAAAATAGTGTTAATTTCTTAGATGTAACTATTACATGCAAAGAGGGTGAGATCAAAATGAATATATACCGCAAGCCAGTTTATCAACCAATCATCATACCTAAGAATTCCTCAGATCCAGAACATATCAAATTGGCAGCATTTCGATCATGGATTACAAGGGCTTACACGCATTGTACTAGCATTGCCTTTCTTCCGTTGCTCAGCATAGTATCCCTGCTCAGCTATGCTGAGCAACAGGGATACGGCTGAACAGGGATACTATGCTGAGCAACGGAAATAACTATCCTTGTTATCAGTGCATCGATTGCCCTTAGTTATCGATCAGTGCATCGATAACTGATAACAAGGATGTAAAAACGGAACCAGCAACAGAGAGCAACTGAACTAAGGGAAAGAATTGTAATTAATTACCATCCATCTCTAAATAAAATTATTAAGAAAGTTGCCAGAAATAAGAATGTAAAAATAATTTATAGACGTAATCCTACAGTGTATAAGCTTCTAAGAAATGATAAGAAAAGATATGAACATAATAGCATGACAGGAGTGTACTCAATATCTATGAAGGACCATAGATTTAACTCCGACCTAGTATATGTAGGAGCCTGAAGAAAAGGATTGATGAGCACAAATACTCAGTAAATAGGAGCCTTTATAGCACGGTCCTCGCAGCGTTTGCAAAGCAACAAGGAATTGAAGTATACTGGGATCAGGCCGCGATTATTAAACCTACAAGATCAATACAAGCGGTGAAACACCTGGAAAAAGTTGAAATACACAAGGCGCATATGACCGCGCAGTGCATCAACTACAGAGATGCCGAAAGTTTATCAACAGCCTGGAAGTCCTTTTATGATAGCATAGATTAACTATTGCAACCGCATAGGCGGCGTTATTATTTGTTTTTATAATATTAATTGATATATAATGTTGTTATTTTTAATTACTTAGGTTTAATCTATACGTTTTATAAGTACGCGCATGCGCTTTAGTGTTAAGTTGTAAATAAGCGATGTGAAATTTTTTGTATTTTTTCGAATACAGTAATACCTCGACTTATGCTACCCCGACTTACGCGATTTTCAAATCTCGTCGATTCATCTTTTGTTTGAGCGCCATGCAACTCTTGATTACTCACTCCCCCCCACACTATTGTTTGGCTTACATGTTCGGATGTGTCGTGCGGAATTGACACATAGCTACAATTTATTTTGTGTTATTTATTTCTGTGTTTGTTATATCTACGGAGCCTTGAGAGACTCTACGTGGTGATTTGTTGTAACCGTGAACGAATCAAAAGACGAGATAAGATTAACAAGAACATTTATTAGCTTACATACATCCGACTTGGATTTTACATGTATTGCAAAATTATACCCAGACTTACGCGAATTCGACTTATGTGGTCATCGCTCGGTCCCACCTATCGCGTAAGTTCGGGGTATCACTGTACTTTGTTCGTTGTATAGTTCGAATTTTGAACTGATGATGATCGATTAAAACGATCGAAAACGTTTTTCAACGCATTAAAAGTGTGCTGGAATAGACAAAGGTGTTTTGTTTATTCATAATCAAGTAGCAAATATAATACACCAAGATCTTGCAAAGAAACACAACTTGTTAGACATCCACGAACCATGCTACAAGTATATTCCACAGACAGTATTGGAAAACTACACGCACAAAATTTACTACGACAGAGCCATAATCACAGATAAAACAATTTATCACAATAGACCAGACATCACACTCATTGACAAACACAATAAAATCACATACATTATAGACATAGCCATTCCAAACACTCACAATGTACAAAACACATGCACTGAAAAAATTAGCAAGTACACAGAACTCGCCCAGGAAATAAGGCATCTGTGGAGGATGGATAGGGT
>NW_019384799.1:406076-436731 GCF_000671375.1 Centruroides sculpturatus | reverse complement strand
GTTTATCCGAATCAATTGGGGACTGGGGTTGTTCGGATAACTTATTTTTCGGATAACCAATTATGTACGAAAAAATATATTAATTTATCCCGTGTTGAAATTTTTCTCCGTTGCGTGTCGCTTCGCGTTGAATTTTCGTCGATGTTAAGCCTAACGAAGACTATTGTATCGTTAAAAATTATTTTTTTATTTTGTACAAACAAAATAAATACATTGAAAAATATAAAAACAATAAAAAATTATACTTCAGAAGTTAATTTAGTATTAAAAACGTAAAATATTTGAGTAGCCGAAGACATAGCGAAAGATTACAGCGCCAGAGCACTGGCGAAAATTTAAATTTGTCGACTGGAATTCCTTCGGATAACCGACCTTCGGATAAACGACGCTCTACTGTAATAATAATGGTAAACTTGTTGGAAGAAACATTTAGCTGTTGCCAAACAATAAAATCTGACCTGAAGGGAATATGCTTATATATAATATTCAGGCTTCAATATTTATGAAATTGCAATATTTAAGGATTACATTTCAAAAAGTATACACTTCATATAAAAAAAATTAGTGATAAAGCCTATAATCAAATTAGCATTTAATATGAAAGTGCAAAAATTTTCTTATATCTGATGATTAACCAAAAGACAAAATGCTACAAAACATCCTATTACTACATTCAAAATTGCACACACAATTTTAACAAATATTTATTTGAGAAGCATATATATATATGCAGAGTTAGCAAGAAAAATGATCAAAATTCAGGTTCTACAGGTGAATGACAAATCTCTGAAAATAGATTATTATATTGGCTCAACTTCTGTTAGAGTGCAGATACATTACATCTATGTTATTGATAAGAACTGTCTGATAAGCCATCAAAATATATTTTTATAGCTGTATTAACCATCAACGGTTATACATTAGGCTTATATATACTGGAAGAGGAAATCGGACCGAACGTCCGGGTAACGTAACTGGCATCATGCCTGCACGGTAAGCAGGAGTTGCGGTTTAGAGTCCTGCTTTGGGCCAATTCTTTTCTTCCAGTTTATTCTAAATTAATTATTATAATTATTAAATTTAATATGAGATGGCACATAATGCCTCCCTCTAGTGTCAAATTTATTTTTAATTCATAATTAATATTCCAAATTATAGTCCGATTATTTACAGCAATCGTGGATGTCTATTTGCTAAGCATCGAGTTTCCATATATGTTTATATCTGTACATTAAATATATGATCAGGGTTAGGAATTAAGAATATTTGCTGTGTGTCTTTAAAAAAAATTTAAATTTAAAGAAAACTCAATGGAAGTTTCTATAGTTTTACCATTTTTATTAATTAATAATACTACTAATTAAAAAGTACAGGTAACCCCTGTATAACATGGGAGTTACATTCCAAAAAATTGCCATGTTATATGAATCCATGTTATACAAAACAAAGAACTAGTGCAAAAAGGGGAGTTAGGTTCCAAAAATTAAAAACATGCTGCTAATTCTTCTTTAAATCAGATTATTCATTTTTTTTATGGGTAAAATACTTGTTATTTAAGTAAATATTTTACCAGAGGATTATTCATTCTATACGATGATCTCAGCATGAGCATCATCAACTGGTAACAGTTTTTGGGTGCGTTCGTTAATAGCAGTTGGTCTGCGTCTCCACTACAATAGGAGTGCGCTGCTGTTTGTAGGCATTTAGGAACGACAGTGAAAGAAAGATACCGGCACCCACACTAGCGATAATATCATGATGGAGGAATCTATAATTCTAAAATATGAGCTTTGAGGCAAAAGAAGGGTCCCAATTGTAAAAATTTAACCATTAAATGGATTATTTGTTGAAAGAGCATTCATAGTAACCACAAAAAAAATTAGAATGCTCGCACGGAGGTATAAAAGAACGCACCCTTTATTACATTTCATGTTGTATGAGGGTTTTACCCAATTCCCAAACTGTGTTAGAGTAAACCCATGCTATAAAAGCACCGTGTTATATGGGGATGTTCCCAATTCTCAAACCATGTTAGTGAATCCGTGTTATATGGGGATTACCTGTACTTATTATTAGATGAAATAAGTATGAAGCATAAAAAAGTTGAGAAAAAACAAATATAAGGATGCCACTTCAGAAGTACATTCAGTAGTCTGATAAAATTTTCCTTTTCAGAGGAAACTAGTAATTTCAAACCTATATAAGTTAAGTTAACTATATATATATAAATTTGAGTGACTTAAAAAGCTTACCTCCAATGGTACTTTCTTGATATTCATGAAATTGTCCCTTCACAAACCGAAGAACCAAACTTGATTTTCCTACTGCTGATTCACCAAGTAAAACAAGCTTAAATTGACAAATTTTTCCTTGAGTTGATCCATTAGGCCTCTGAGCACTACCTCGTCCTGCCATTGGATGCCACTATAAAAAATTTATACTAATTACAACTTTTTAAATAGTGAAAAATACATTCTGTATATTTTCTAATCTGAATTTTACAATTAGATGATCTTTAGAAAGGAATACTTATTACAGCTTTTACAAATTTGGTTTTTTAAAAGAATTTTTTCAAAAGCAAACAAACACTTAAATTATGTGAACTTTAAATATTGAAATACAAATTTTTATAATTTTCAGGTATGTGATTAGAAATTATTATTTGAAAATTTCACATTTCACAACTAAATGATAACTCGTCAATGAAGAAATTATCATGATAAATACAAGTTTAAAAATGATAAAATTTTAGACTTAAGGCAACAAATGATGAAATTAAATATCTAGTAAACAGGTGAAAAAAGAACAGGAAATGTTTATATGCAGAAAATTGACTAATTGTATTAAAAAAATACAAATCAGGTACACAATGAAAAGCTCAAATAATAAGCTGTATTCACAGCCCAAAAACTTAACACGTCTTAATGAAAATCCAACAAAACTAACTAGAATGTAGAATAAATTATAAAATAAAGCCCAACCTTGCAAAATTCAAACAATCCAGCATATACTGAAAAGATTGAGCTAACAAAATGACAAATATAATATCACTCCTTCATTGCATGCATTCAAGCAATAAGTCTTTTTTAAATTATATATTGCATATGCTAGTGTGTTAGTCAATCTCAAGATTTTCAGCTCAAAACTCTAGATCTATAGCCACTAAGTACAAAACAGTAGCTTCTACTTGATAAGGCTAGAACCGAAATCTGGATACTAATGTGACCTTTCGGGTTGGCATCTTTTTAGTGCCCTGTCAAAATTGACACCACTGTGTTTATCATAACGCGGAAGCCGAGACGACAATTATTACGTCACACTGTTGCACGAGTGGTCCGTAAGTGGACAGACGGATTTGTAATGTCAGCTGATTGAGAGACAGCATGTGGAAGAGACTACAATTAACACTTAACAAGGATTTAATTAAAAATAAATTGGATAAGATACAGAGGTTCTAAAGTTTTGTCGCAGAGAGAGAGAGAGAGTACACATAAGGTTCGTGTGGTGATAAATACCTTTGGTAATAGATACCCTGATCAAGGTTGTATCAAATCGAAGAACCAGGTAATAGTTCTTCTTATAGGCTTTTTCAGGATTTGTCCAAGGGTGAAATATCCAGTCAAAATGTCCCGTTGAAATATCCAGGCTCTATCGTGCACTAATACAAAAAAATGGTTGTTGATAAAGGTTATCCTACGAAATGGGCGAAGACTTCTTTCCTCTCCGAGGACTAAAGCAAACAGCAACTAACTCTTTTCAGCCATCTGGCGATATTTACAGACGATTTTGGCCGTGCAGAGATTAATAGTTCATGAGAAAGCATCATGTTGCCTTCGAGAAAATGTAACGGGAGACTTTCTAAGGTAGCCATGAACAACAATCATTATGTCTCTCGAATCATGTTAGTATTAAAGACTACAGTAAAGCATCGATTATCCGACCCATGATCAACCGTCACACCGATTAACCGACTGCGTCGGCAAATTCAGATGTCCGCTGGTGATGCAGCACTATAATATTTGGCTATGTCTTGGCTACTTTAATATTATTTTCATTAAATTTTTGGTGTTTTAGCTGGCAACACTGGCTCTACCATGAAAGGTATGCCAGTGTTTAAACAAGGCTTAATTTTCTAATTATGAGTGGTTCTTTGTTTTGTAAGCAATAAAATAATTTAAAAATTTCTAATGACACAATAGCGATGATTATTATTTTAAAAAAATTTTGTTTGGCTTAATATCTATGAAAATTCAACACGAAGTAGGTTAATAGTGATATACCAATATACTAATTACATGAGATATAATACGGTAGACCCCCCTATAACGCGGGTTCCAATAACATAGATTCCTATAATGCGGCGAAAAAATTGCGTCAGTATTCGTACAAAGAGGCTAAAAGGGACACGTAAAATGTGGTAAAACGTCATTGCCAACTCGTCATTGCGGACGAGCAGCCGAACTATTTTCCGCCGTCTAGCACCACGCTACGGAGAGTTTAGGCGGGTAAGTTGAGTTTAACTATCGTCTGTACAGTATTATATATAAATTAGGTACTGTACATATAATTATATATTAATTATATATAAATTAGGTACTGTATATATAATTATATATTAACTTATTGTAACTTTGTTATAATTAAATATATAATTTCCGCCGTCTAGCGTGGCGCCACGCTACGGAGATTTTTACGCTAACTATCGTCTGTCAGTATGTAAATTAGGTACCGTAAGTCTAATACAGTACTGTAATTTTATACATTTCTTGTGAAAGAAACATTTCTTATTCAACGGCGATTAAAATTATTTATATTAATGATGTCTCCGAAGTTCTACGAAGTTTTCACAGAAAAATAAGTTGTTAGAAATCGGCCGCTCTTTGCTGAGCTGTTCCGCGACGAAAACAATGTTGAGCAATGGCAATGTCGAATGGTGACACTCGGTAAGTAATCCTACAATTTTTTGTTTATAGCGTAGTTTATACGGATTATTCAAAAAAAATATATACGTATTTTGGAAATATTGAGTCGAATTAGTCTAGAATCGATTAATTTTATGGAAGAAAATCTTTCAAACAGCCGTAGTCCGTAAACTTGACACGTGTCAAATACGTGAGCCAATCACAGCCCAAGGATTCCTACAACGCGAAATTTGTATAACGAGGAACATATCTTCGCATTATGGGGGGGGTCTACTGTACTATACTATACTAATAACTGGGAAGTATGAAAAAATGCATTATCAGTTTTTTCAGTTATCTGACCAACCCGAGTCCCAAATTGAGTCAAATAATCGATGCTCTACTGTAGTTCAAATATATGAATTTCTGCTCTGTCATCACTCCGGCCTTTTAAAAAATCAGGTTTATTTGTGAAAGTACATGTTCAATTTTATATGGTGATATAAGAACATAAATAGGTAACAGTTGGACTTTTACTCTCTCTTTTTCCTGTTTACATGTTTGTTTTCATAACTTGTACTTCTATTACCAAGATTATTGTTTATTTAATGACTAGTATACAGATTCGGTTTCTCTCTCTCTCTACTTGTGTTACATGGTTAAAATAAAACACACGGACACGTGGTTAAAGGTAAATATGTTTTTTCTCAGCCAGGTCAATACCCTTTTGCTACCTAGCAGTTATCATACTTTCTAGTTATTTTGCACTTTGACGCGATCGTCTTTTTAATCTGATTAATCTTTAACCATACTTTTTTTGTATACGTGGGAGAGGATATTCTTACTGGTATGCAACTTTGTGATGGATATGGTTTTGTAGTAGAGATTGCATGTAATGTTCTTGGATTCGGTGATGTCGTTGAGGTTCTGGAGCATGCGAATATCGGAAAAATTGGGATACAGAAAATTGTGAATATCATGGCGAACATGACGACTATAACATTAAATTAATGGATGTTTGGAGAACTGTCAATTGAACTGTTTTTTGATCTGATCCGATTGTTGTTCTCACCGGCTGTCTACTTTCAGTGGACTGTGGTTCTGTTTATTTTTCACCCCCACATGTGTCAGTGCACGCTTCATCTTTAGTCCCCTTTCATCTGTTATTTTTTTTTTGTCCCTTTCCATGAGGGGTGATGGATTTTCATTCATTGTGCTCAGGACTGATCAATTTTTTTTGTTCATCTCCGTGTACCTTTGAGGTTTCTGAGTTGCCAGTTTTTCTACAATACGTTCTCGGACTATCTCTTAGGCTTTTCTCTCCTGTTGCTTCCTGGTTATGCTGCTCTGCGATGCGGACTATCTGACAATCATTTCTATAGTATTATATAAAAACTAAGAAACTTAAAACTTTTCTGCAGTGGAAGAATATTTTCAGGACCCAAAACTTCCCCAGAAATTATTGTACACAATTAGTGAACCAATTAATAATTACTACTACAATATAAAAAAAATTCAATTTTTTCAAATCAAGGTCATACAAATAGAGACCTACCACACATAATTTGCCAAACATTAAACAACAAAAATTTTTAATTTTGAAGAATTCTTTAATTTAAGCAATGTCATCAACATCAGGATAGCATACACAATCACAAACTTGATGTAATATGTTCATTAACAGAAATAAAATTGAAGTGACACCATGAATCATCTCTAGCATGGGGTTCTAATAAAATAACCTTTTCAATGTTAAAAAAAAAAATACCATATAATTTTTTTCTGAAAATTTTTAAAAATGTGTACATTTTTCAAAAATTTACACATTAACTTTGTTATTGAGTGACTTTCCATATTTGTTTTTTGTTCCTAAAAAAAAAAAAACCATATTTTTCAATGATGTTTTAAAGTATATTTTTGTGTTTATTTTATAATAAATTTATTTAAAAAAGGAAAATGGTTATAGAATGTAAGAACCTGAGGCCATATTCTGGTCACATATTTCTCATCTCTTTCAGAGCTAAATGACNTAAAAAAAAAAAAAACCATATTTTTCAATGATGTTTTAAAGTATATTTTTGTGTTTATTTTATAATAAATTTATTTAAAAAAGGAAAATGGTTATAGAATGTAAGAACCTGAGGCCATATTCTGGTCACATATTTCTCATCTCTTTCAGAGCTAAATGACATGATGTACAGTGGTACCTCAGGATACGAAATTAATCCATTCTGAAACTGAGATCGTATCATGAAAATGTCGTAAGGTGAATCATTTTTCCCCACATGATTACATGTAAAACCAAATACAGGTAACCCCCGTATAACACGGCACTTCTATAGCACAGATTCACTCTAACACAGTTACAGAATTGGGAACATCCCCCGTATCACACGGTGCTTTTCTAACACGGTTCAGGAATTGGGTAAAATCCTTAAACAACACGAAATGTAATAAAGAGTGTGTTCTTTTATACTTCCACGTAACTCTGCGTGAGCATTCTAATTGTTTTCATGGCTACTTTGAATGCTCTTTCAACAATAATCCATTTAATGGTTAAATTTTACAATTGGGACCCTTCTTTTGCCTCTAAAAGCTCATTTTAGAATTATAGATTCCTCCATCACAATACTATCGATAGTGTGGGCGCTACCATCATTCTTTCACCGTTGTTTATAAATGCCTACAAACAGCAGCGCACCCCCGTTGCAGAGCAACTTCTATTAACGAACGCACCCAAACACTGTTACCAGTTGATGATGCTCATTCTGAGATCATCATATAGGATGAATAATCCTCTGGTAAAATATTTACTTAAGTAAGTAAGTATGAAAAAAATCTATGAAACTATGAACCTATAAGTATGAACCTATGAAAAAAATAATAATAAATCCGATTTAAATAAGGATTTAACAGTATGTTTTTTTAATTTTTGGAACCTAACCCCCCTTTTTGCACTAGTTCTTTGTTTCGTATAACACGGATTCACATAACACCAATTTTTTGGAACGTAACTCCTGTGTTATACTGGGGTTACCTGTAATTCGTTCCAACACGAAAATCACACTCAAATTAAAACTAAGTAGTACATTAAAAAAAAAACTATAGTAAGGAAAACACTGAAAAATGCATTTTGTAGTTGTAAATGTATAAATAATCATAATATAATAATAATTGATTTAAAAATGTAGTTTTATTTGCACTTTAACTTTGAGGATAGACAACGGTGCAGGTGTAAACTGATGGCAGAAGAGAGGGAGAAGAGAAATGATACTAAAACTTAACTTACATAATATAATGTAACAATAACTTAAAAATAATTTAGAAAAGATAAATTTATTTTTGTTTATATATATATATATACACCANATTAACTTCAATTCATAGGAACTAATTATATATATATATATAATTTTTTTTTTTCATTTTTTATTTGCTGCTTTTTGCTTTCTTTTCTTCACTTTCACTGGATAGAGGTTGCTTGGTAAAATATCTATCCAAAGAGGTTTGGCTTTGTCTACTTTTTAAAATGTTTCTAAAATGACTTAGGCAAATGTCATTACGCCGAGCAGCAATATGGCCAGTGTAAACCTTGTTGGGATGTTTCTTTTCAATAAAATCAGTCACTTTCTGATAATACCTCAAGATTTCCTTCATCGAGCAAGATCCTTCCACGGTGAAGCAAACACGCGGACTGAGACCGATGAACAGAAGTGAATAAAAAATGGCACTGCAAACTAATGTAACGTCGTATGGTGAGTTTTTGTTCGTATCGTGGAGCAAAAATATGTTCAAATTTCATGTTGTATCCTGAAAATTTCATATGCTGGGACGTTTGTATCCTAAGGTACCACTGTATAGACAATTCTGATTGATTGTAACAATCTTGTCTTTTCTGTTGATGTCATGATTCTATTTGATTGGTTATATATGTTCAGGTAACCTATACATGCAACACAGTACAGAATTTTAACCAACTGAAATTGTAAAATTTTTGAAATGCAGAATACAAAATTATAGAACGTGGTAAAGAAAGCATAAAAATTTTGACAATTTTTTGTTTTATAAAGTTTTTATGGAAGTCTTGGGGGCAACATTCTCAAAAACTTTTAATAACCAAGTTAGAGAAACATTAGATACTTAGTTCAGGAAAAATTAGATAGCAATATTTCAAAAAGTACTTTTAAGAGTTAGACAAACTGGAAATAATGGATAGAATTATCATCATTGCCAATGATTCAGTATTTGATGTAGAATCATAATAAGAATAAAAAAATAACAAGTTGTTGGTATTCCTGAGTGAAATGTAAAATGAAACACTAACATGATTATATAGCTCAAATAGCATCCAGTTGTCCATACTGGATATAACAAAAATAGTTGTCTTTTGTCTGAAAGTTCTGTTTATCTCTTGAAAACAAGAAATTTTTGAGTGTCCTCCAGAATCATGCTTGGGGAGAGGTAATGATCTCTCAAGATGTACACAAATATTTAGCCAATCAAAGACCAGCTTGTGACACACTCTTGAAGATAAGATACAATGACCAGAAGAAAGCCACAGGCCCAAGGAACCAGATGAAGCAAATTTGTTGCTAAAGGAATTGATACAATGGAATAACTTCCGTTTTTTTCATGTACCTGTACTTTATATTAAACTCCTAATAAGTGTGGACCTCTTTAACCTCTTATCTTGCATTATAGGAGCATCCTGCAATGCAAGACCTATTTTAATGATTCCCCTACTTCATAATCTTTTGTTTGATAACACCAATGAGTTGATTTTTCATAAATTAATATTTATATTAGAATATAACTTTCTGAAAAGAAAAATCAAGATATTAGTGATATACAAATAAAAATATATTTTGTGTTAGCTAATTCTATGCTTTTGTCATCAGAAGACCTATACAAAATGGCCAAGATGACTTAAATATAGTGTTTTTGAACCACAGATGGAAAGCATTGTGTCAATGTGTGGTTAAACTTGATGATGATAGTGATAAAAAAAGTACAGTTTGGGAATGTTTGACAATTCACTTAAATGCTTAAAAAGTAGCCTGATGATTCACTTAATGATGAAATGCCAATATGGGTTAATATGATCAAATTATATTTTAAATATTTCATTTCATTCAAGCCAACATAAAATTTCACCAACTAGTGTTGAGAACAGTTAAAATAAAACCAAATTTTCTTTTTAGGTTCTTTTTTATAGCTGTTTTGATTTTCAAAAAATTAAATAGTTCATTAAAAGAGATACATAGACTTGTCCTTACTGCAAGCAAACAAGCAAGTAGGTAGAGCAATTGAATACTGATCAGAAAAAGTAAACATTCCAATTTTAAAACACAATATCCTACATTTTGGCAATTTTCTCTATCTACAAACTAAGCCAAAATGTTACTTCATTTTTTTTGTAGCTATTACTATAATATTTTTTTCTACTGCAAATTTCCTCAAGATTGCTTTTATTTTCCTGAAGTGTGTTCATGTGATTAGACCTATTCGTGCACATGCTTTTCTGTAAGTTATCTTGATAAGAACTATTATACATCTGATCCACTTGTAAACTGTAGATAACCATAGTATGCAAAGACTTATACTTCATCTGCATAAGTGATGCTACTTCCAACATGCATGAACTATAAATGAACTCTTCTTCACATGTAAACTGAACTTTTATTACACTAGTTTTATCTGTTAACTAAAATTCACCAAACAAGTATTTCTGGCTAATACTTATGTTATAGGTTATTGTAAATGATGCACAGTAATTGTTTAAAGCACCATCTCACTTGCCACTGCATTTTGATAAATATTTGCATTTACACTAATGATGAAACAATATATTAATACAGTAGACCCCACCTATAATTACGATTCCTATAAAACTGCAAAAAAATTGCAACGGTATCTGTAAAAAAAGGTACAAAACTTCTATAATTATGTGAAATGTCATCGGGCAGCCGAACTATTTTCCGCCGTCAAGTGCCACGCTACGGAGAGTTTGCTATCGTCTGTACAGTATTATATATAAATTAGGTACTGTACATATAATTATGTATAAATTAGGTACTGTATATATAATTATATATTAACTTAATTTATTGTAACTTTATTATAATTATATATATTTTTTCCGCCGCGTAGCGCCACGCTACAAAGATTTTACGCTAACTATCGTCTGTACAGTATGTAAATTAGCTACCGTAAGTCTAATACAGTACTGTAATTTTATACATTTCTTGTGAAAGAAACATTTCTTATTCAACAGCGATTAAAATTATTTATATTAATTATGTCTCCAAAGTTCAACGAAGTTTTCGCAGAAAAATAAGTTATTAGAAATCGGCTGCTGTTTGGTGAGCTGTTCCGCGACGAAAACAAGCTTTAGCAATGGCGATGTCGAATGGTGCACACTCGGTAAGTAATCCTACAATTTTTTGTTTATAGCATAGTTTATACAGATTATTTCCAAAAAAAAATATACGTATTTTGGAAATGTTCAGTTGGATTAGTCTAGAATCGATTAATTTTATGGAAGAAAACCTTTCAAACAGCCGTAGTCCATAAACTTGACACGTGTCGGGCTGTGATTGGAAGGACTCGTAAGAAATCGGATTCCTAAAGAATGGAACGTATCTATGATCTTATAGGGGGGTCGACTGTACTATTAAGAGTCATCAATACTAACATTGGCATCAGCCAGATGACCATTGTTCTAATCTCAAAAAAGTGTATAAATCATTGTCACTTACAGACATCCAATGAACAACCTTTTATTACCTGATTAAATACATTGATTCTTCTTTACTACTTAAAATCTGCCAGACATGACCAAAAAGAAAACTGGTCCAATCTTTTTGTACATTTCCGGGATTAAAACTACTATGAAAATCTCAGGAGCCTGGACATGTACCTGAAGTTTAGAGACCCAGATCAGAAACAAAGCAGTCCACTCTAAAAACTCAATTCTTTATTGATGCACTGAGGTTCATTGTGGAAAATGTTCTTTTGCAGGTAGTAGAGCTAAAGTGGTAAACAGAACATTAACTCAAAGAGAAATTGATATGCTTAAGTGGCACTTTTAGAATAGTAGAAAGAAGTGTAAGGATATATTCTGTTACTGTTCATCTTTACACAAGTAACAGTCAGTGTTAACTGCATGTTTTTTTATGTCCTGACATTCTTCCACAAGCATGTTCTTATACAGGTGATATTTTTGGCTACTCATTTTTACATTAAAACAACAAGTAAATTATTTTGTTATATATTGATGTGAATAACTGTTCAGTTTCTTTGGACATTTAGAAACGAGTAATGGATTATATTTTGAAAATTACATCATCCAAATACCCAACTACCTTCCTACAAAATGAGTGCACTGCTACAGTCAATGTTAAGCTGAGCAATGTAGGCTCCACGCTTACGCAATTTTAACTCACCTGTTTTCTGATATTTTTACTGTTTTGGCACGTGTGATTTACATATTCTGCACTGATCCATTAGTGCACCACTGAATCACACAAATGGTCTTATACAATGAAGCCCAACCATGACAATGCTCATCACCAAACAGCTCTGAACCAATGCTATGGAGTTAGATTTAGTAAGCTGTTCAACATAAAATATACAATTGTGTAGACTTCCATATTGTGTATGATGAAATAAATACAATAATCCTGCCTCCAATTCTACATAAATGTTGATCTACATGTTCTGTAACAGCAGTGTTGCCAAATCAAAAACAGGTAGTTGATAAAGGTACAACCTGTAACAGCAACACAATTTATCTATTTTATCATTGAAAAATATGGAAAGTTTATCTTCTGGCACCTAGATAAAAATGAAGTCAAATACTTCAACGAAAAGTTGCTTATTCTTTATATTGAAATCTGTTTTCAATGGCATTGGACACACGAGTAATGCTCAATTTGATTGTTTCTCCTTAAAACTACTGACTTTCAAACTGCATTGCTTTTAAGGAACTTTGATCATGGCAAAGTTCTTTAAAAGCAGAAGAATCATGGCCAAATGTTTGTTGCAATCATTGAATTCTTAGATTTGCTTTGATATCACTTACCAAAATCTAGTGTATGTTTACACTTTCAAAATCATGTATTTTTTGCTTGACATCTAACATACATGTATCCTTGTCTAGAGTATTTCAATGATTTTATTTTTCAGAAGTCTCCTTGCTTTAGCCAACTTAACATTGCTGGTAGCATTGACCTCTAGAAGAATGTTGATGGTACTTGAATGCATGCCATTGAGTGAAAATTTAATGAATTTGTTGCAGTATTCTGAATTGTATAAATGTTGAGTATGAGGGGGCTATATCTTATAATTGCTTCTGTAGTAATTGATGAGGTTTAAAACTCCCTGAACATATGCAACAAACTTTACTGTATCAAACATAACCCATTTAAACTTGTGTACTATGCAATAAATCACAGCAACATGCAGAGCACTTTTTTTACAAGACCACACCAACCCAACTCTTGTATCATCCTTATTTACTACAGCTACATTAAGATTCATGCAAACTATCTGACATGTAACAAGTAAGCATGATTGATTAATCATTATCAGCTGCAGTCTTGGTCCCTTTGACCCAATTATCTAAATTTCTGAAAGAATTATGAAACTAATCATAAATACACCAGCATTAACACAGGAATATATGTACAATATCATTCTTTTTCCTGATAATGTCAGCTGATCCATCTGCTATCAGAAAAAACTGCTTTCTGCAAAACAGTATGCAAATTCTCAGCATCAATAAGATATAATTAACAAACTTTTAAGATTGCCATTCTGGTTCATCAACCCAATTGAGAGACCATTTTTTGTCCATAATTGGCCAGTCTTGAAACTTCATGAATGAAAATTCTTCCTTCACACAATATCATGCTCATCACATCAAGTAATAGCTCTGATAGGTAGATCACTGATCTACTTAACAGCTGACTTCAGATTTTCAGCAACCATATTGGCTAGAATGCAATTATGTTTATATCTTGCATCATGTTTTGTTTGAAGTTTTAATGAAATTCTAGTGAGCCTTTCATCTTTAAAAATTACTGATATCTGCAATGTTTAAAAATTTCTGCAGACCTTAGCTAGTTAACTGTAGTTTTTCATCATTAGAATCTATTTGTATGTCTCAAATCACCTCTGCTGAACAGTATGAAAACATCTTTTCTTGTCAATATCCTGGCCACAATCACAAGATTTCTTAAATACATAGAGTGGATGTCACACCAACAATTTAACTGATTTAAGAGAAAAATTCACATAAAAAGGCATTAAAGAACATTTTAATATCCTGCGAGCGCTTTCGATACATTTATAAATGTCGTCTTCAGACAGAACCAGAATCAAAATAAACGTTTCTTAAAATGTTCTTAACGCCTTTTTATGTGAATTTTTCTTTTAAAATCACAAGATTTCTTATGTTTGAACAAAACTGAATGTTATTTTTTATTTGTCATGAGTGTTCTATAATGTTAGTACTGATAATTGCACAGACTGTCACTTCCACAAAATGTTATCACTGTCTATATCACTAGCACAGTATCTGCATTTAGTCTTGTTACAGTTTGGAATCTTCATTGAAAACAAAATTTCCATCATTAACACATTAATGACATCCTTATCTCAAACAGCAAAAGATTATGAAAGAAATCAAAAGAATACTACACACATTTAGCCCTTTTATGTGAACACAACTGAACTGGACATAATTTGGAGGTCACTAGCCTAGCACTACCAGCTATGCCAGAGACAATTACTTTGCATGTTGCCAACAGGCTGTACTTCATTTGCCTTAGTCACATGATTATCTGTAATAGAATCTAAGACTAGGTATTTTAAACAATATATAATTGGGTTATGAAAAATACTCAAATTTACTAAATACACTAGATTCTGGCATTGTTTTGTTTGGACAACAGTTCAAAAAACAAGTGAAAGTTACTATTCTGTTGTTTTACTTATATTATTAAAAATGTTATTGTAGATATTTAAAAAATATGAAAAATTAAATATTTATTAAATACTTATTATTCACAAAAAGATACATAACTATTTTCAACAGAATCTCAATTTCAAGATATATGAATATGAGCCTAATTACACAATATGAATCTTACCATCTTCATGCTAAATAGTAAGATAATCTAAAAATTAGTGTTAAAACAACAAACTTTGAAAACATTAAATTTTGAAAATAGAAAAGTTCTTGTTTTGATTGAAATTTATTTAAAAAAAACAGTAAAATCATTTAATATAAAAATTCTGCTGTTCTGGCACAACACACATTCAACTTTTACATAGGCTATTTAGTTTAAAAACAAGTATATTGAAATTGCAAAAAAAATTTAACATTTAATGTCAGCAATTCTTGATAAAGTATAACAAATTTAACAGAAATTATAATTAGCTAAGATTAAAACTTCATAACTAGAACAAATCAATTCAAAAACAACTTGTCTAAAATATACAGTATTCATGACAATATTTTTTAAATCAGCAGAAATGCTAAAAAATTCTGCAATAATTACAGTTACTTTATATATATATATATATATATAGTCAAAATATTTTAAAATAATGGTTATTAAAATGGTTCCCAATGTATGTAGACTACATAACAGCACTTGGCAATTTATGTTGCTTTAGCAAAATTTAAAAATCCATAATTTTGTCATTTTTGACGATAGATTATTCCTCAGCTTATCAATAATTGATATTAGTTAAAATAAATATATACGTACTAAATACCAAAGTAATTATTTTCTGTATTAATATACATTATTTGGTTTTTTCAACTTATTTAGATTAATGATTATTATATGCAAGCTGTAATAAAGATTTTAAATTATTAGTTAATAAAATACTGGAGGATTAAATCATCCATGCTATCTAATAGAATATTTTAGATAAAAAAAAAAAAAAAAGTCACTTTGCAATGTGATATCCAATGCAAGTTTGTTACATGTATCATGTACTGTACAATGAATTATTTGAAGTATTTAACGTTTTAACACTTCACTTTCAATTTATGCCTTAATAAATATTGAAAACAATTGCTTTATCAGAAATTTAAACGTTTGCAGAGATTTAATCTTAAACAAATGATGACTCAATGTTAAAATGTAAAGGAATTTTCTTTTTTTTTTTTTAAATATTAGTAATGTTTACAGTTTGTGTTTAAAATTACAACATACAAGTACATAGCAATCCCCTTATACGTCACACCACCCTATTGTTGAACAAAGAAAATTACTGTCTGAAACTTGCAATTATTAAAAGTAATCTGTAAATAAACTGTAGACGTAATAGTTAAATAAAAAAACTTCTATGATAATGATAATATAATAATTGGTTTGTCAGGATTTCTCTAAAAATAGAGAAAATTGATGAAGTATTCGTTTATATTGAGTTATAAGGAAATTACTTCATGCTTATTATATCAAATAATTTGGATGTAACGAAGTAAACGAGAAGGAAATTCTTTTCCAATAAAAGAATTAATTTATGGTTGCCATACTTGCTTAAGCCTAACCTGATAACTAAGCCTATCGCTCTTTTTATTTGTTTCGTAGAAAAGTGAGAATTGCCAGATGTAAAATGCTAACTATAATTAATTCTTACCGCAATTTCTAGGCGAACAGAGGTGCTCAAATATATCTACGACAAATCCGAACTCTTACCGACGCAATTCAGTAAACAAAATTTCCACCCTTCGAAACACGACCGCACAACACAGACTGGACTTCTGCTTCCGCTATGAATGGTGGATGACGTCAAACACGACAGCATAAATGCATTTATATAACGAATATTCTCACTTAAACTACTCTTATCGGAATATAAATCTTTAAAAAATATTTCATAGTTGTTAAACTATACGTTTTTCATACCCAATGAAGCTCTTCTATAAAGTACTATATTATTATTTCCTCGAACTTCTTTTTACATCCACCTGTCCCCGTGTCTTTACTATAAAACACCCCGTTTATGACGTTGCGCGTGCGGTGATGACGTCATTGTTGATTTAACTTCAATCAAAATGGATTAAAACGTAATAATTCTTTTGTTATAACGTATTTACACTTTTTTGGTTTAAAAACACATAAGTACAAATTTGCCGAGTGTTTTAAAATTTCTTTTAAGAATTAATATAATAAATATAATATTATCTCTGATTGGGTTTACATAAATATATTCGAAGAAAATTTTCAATAATTTTAATTTTAAAAGTTTGAAAATTTTTCGAAATTTCTTGCACTTTAAAACGCATTGATTAATTCAAAAATATATTTAATGAAATTAAATTATATATATATATTAAAGTTAAATTTAAAATTGCAATTAAACTTTAATTAAGCGAAATTTCTTTAATCTGTCACATTAATCGTTCTAAACATTTAAAATTATTTTGGCAATTTGAATTAAATTTCGATGAAGAACCATATAAGTATTTAGAAAAACATAAGACCGTATCATTTTAAAGATGAAATGTAGGCATAACTAAAGTCATCAATAATTGTTTAATGTAGATTATGGAACAGTCAGATGGCAAATACAATAAAGACACCAGAAATTTATATGGATGGGTTAATCCGGATATGTCGGGCCCCCGGCTGCTCCATTGTGTGTCTGGCCGAACCCATAATGGGCTTGCAAGAAGAGGCCCTCTTAGTGCCCACAGGAAGGAGAGTTAAAAAAAAAAAAAAAAAAAAAAAATTAGGAAGAAGGCTACAGTATGGCAGTTATGACGAAAGCTGGGTATCGCGTAAGAAAAATGCCAAATATGCTAAACTNTTAGGCCCTGTACACACTAGGCGTTTTTCAACGCGCGTTAGCTCGGCGTTCGACGAGCGTTAGTTCGGCGTTTAGCACTGGCTCAGTTTGGAAATGGACGAGAAAGTAATTGATTGTGTGTGCTCCTCCATCGTCGCTATAAGGCAGCACATATATCTCAAAGCGCCCATAAAGTGCTCGCAAAACGCGCGTTTTAACAAAAATCTATAAACGCGCGTTTAACGCGCGCTTGGCGTTTGAGTGTGTACGGCTACATAGAACTCTTGGTTCTTTAAAACGCGCGTTAAACGCGCGTTGAAAAACGCCTAGTGTGTACAGGGCCTTACATTGCTGACTTGGTAGTAATGCATTTATTGCAAGAATATTTTCACATATAGAATGTATTTAAACTGAAAAGAAATTTCAAACAAATATGGAGATATTATGAAATATTTTAGCAATAAAAGCAATAAATAAATATTTTGTTTTATCATTTACGTGAAGTATTTAATTTTAAAAAGTCGCAACAAATCCTGAGCGTGAGAAAAAGACACATAAATTAATTCAAAAACTGTACCAGATATTTTCTAGGAAATGGAACCTGAGCTCCGCGGCGTAGATTTTTCTGTTTCGGCTTTAGACGAAAACACAAATGTGCTGACATGCTTCAAACTAGGGCTTATCCAACGGGATCCCGGGAAATCTGGGATCCCGGTTCTCATTTAACATGGGAAATTCTTCTCATCCCAGGAAATCCCGCAAATTTCTTAAAAATTCACGTTTTTCTTATTTTGTGTTAAAGTTGAGGAAATTTTGCAAATAGAAAGTATAATTAACCCATGCTCTGTCAGAATATATTTGTATTTATTAATTTTAAGCCTGCTTATTAGTTTTTTTTAAATTTTTGTTTATTATGTCACAGATGTCACATAATTGTCACAGATTTTCAATAATCAATATGTAGCCCATTTGTGACAGGACTCTAAAAATTCTTTACTTGTCAGAACCTATATCATCTGGAATAATTGTTCTTATACTGTCTTAATTTTTAACCATGCCCAGTAGCTTCAATAACTGCATTATGCCAGGTTGTGCAAATTGGGCAAGGATAGAAACAAGTAAGAAAGTATGCAAGGATGAAGTTTTACTTCATAAACCTGATTATTAAAGTCAAACGAACTGCCGAATTATCGAGTTGTAAGCTTGATGTCGTTATTTTAAAGCGACCGAGGTAGGCAAATCGAGAATATTAGAGAGCAATAGAAGTACTACAATCTCGAAAACGAACTAGAAATCTTCCAGGCTACATATGAAAAAACACGTAATATCCGTCGTCTCTTAAATGCATTAAAGACGATTCCACCCACATCAATTGAATCGGAAAGGGCATTCTCGGTAGCAGGACCTTTCTTTAGTAAAATAAGAATCAAATTAAATGATCGGAGTATTGACCATCTTTGCTTTTTAAATCCTATTATAAAAATTGACAATAATATTTTGTATTATATTTTATTTAAATAACGAACTTTACCTTCTAATTTAGAAGTTTGATCTAAGTTCATTTTTTTCTTTAAATCTTCAACTCAATTCAAAGACATTTTTATTGTAAGCAGTTTCCAACAAATTTTAATAAATTTTTTCTATTTGTGAAAATTTCTAATTCAAAAGTAATTTTTATACATATTTTACACGGCATTATTAATATTATTATTTTGGAGGTTGCAGTATGTATTAAGTTACTTATAAATGAAAAATAATTATATTATTCGATTTTAAGATTTATTTTATATCTTAAAAATAATTAATTATGTCCCGGAATTTTCCGGAATCCTGGGAAACAGTTCACTTTTTCCCGGAATCCCGGGACAAGCAAAAGACCGGGAAATGAGAAACCCTACTTCTAACTTTCTGTCTAAAGTAATTTAAAACAGCAGGTTTTGGTGAGGACGTGCATACTCAGTGTCATAACTGACAAAAACGTCAAGAAATGTTTAATTCACCTCGTGTGAGGACAGCGGTCTACAACTCCAACAACCGATTAAAACACGCGCATGTGGGGCCGTAGGTCTGATTTTTACGAAGAACATTTTAAACGCTCCTCGTAAAAATCAGAATAAAAAATTGTCGTAGAGTAATGTAAATTGCACTCAATGTAAGTGCAATAAATTGACAACAATCAGAAACTCGATTGACATGTAGCACGCGACCAGCTTACAACGGGCAATTGGCCCATAAACTGGCCCATGACGAACTTTGATCTCGAGTACCCCGGTAAAAAGAATTAAAAAAAAAATCAAAATTTATCTTTTGTAATTATATTATTAAATGTAGAACTTTAAATACTTATTGCTTATACAATAAATAATTTATTTCCTATTTATTATTTACAATTTGTATTTACAGATAAATAAATATATTAAAAACATATAATATTAACATTTTATAAAGATGTAAATATAATATTATATTAAAGTTTATAAATTATGTATCATTTTAGTGCTGTTTTTCATTCTCCCAAAACGATAAGAAAAAAATCATTACGCTACTTATAGAATCAGCATCAATTTTGTCCATTAGAAGATCTGATTGGCAATGAGGTCAGTTATTATCAGGCGCTTATTGCCTACTTTCAGTTATTTACGAGATTGTAGGATTCTGGGTAGGTCGGTGCTGAATTTTACTTGGAGTAGCTACTTGTTCAATTTTTTTTTTTTTTTTTTTTTTTTAACTTATACAATGTTGCATATTTACAGTACTAATGGACTAAGACAATGGGCGTNACTACATGAAAATGAAAATTAATGAATACACTGTGTACAGTAATTTACCTGATAAGACAGACCTCAGAAAAATACTTTATGAAAGCTTTTATACTTTTATAAAGCTGTCTATAATGAAAATTAATTAACTAAGGATTTTTTTGCCCTGCCAGGGTGTGGCCGAGTTATCCGGAGTGCCGGGTTATCGAGAGCCGAGTTTTCGAGGTTCTGCTGTATTAGTCGACCTCTTTACTTTCACGTTAAAAATTAATAATTTTTTAATTGTTTTTTGAAGCCTCTGCCAAATCTCGAAGTCTTCTGGCTTACGTTTTCTTATTGCTCATTATGAAGAATCCATTACATGAATCCTATAAGATAGTTACTTAATTTATTTATTGCTAGAGATGTAGTTAAACGAAAAATTCGAAGCGGATAATGATTTTAAGGGATAATAAAAGGAAGAATCCAAGGAGCAAAAATCTTTTATTGTAGAATTTCTGCACCTAAAATAGTCATATTTTTTGTGAGTCAAGGAGGCTTTTTGTGTTTTGTCAGTTTCGAGTAGCCTATGTTAATATTTGACTCCACTTACATCCATCAACGGCCTTATTCTGCTTTGTTTTGCACTCTACGATTTGCTGCTCCACTTGCAAGTCAACGAGAATAAGGTGGCCACACAAGAGGTTTGGAAAAGGAGAGAATCAGGGCCGCAATTAGGCACGGAGAACGGGGGCACTCGGCTGGGAGCCCGCAAAGTATCAAAAAAGCTGAAAATAACACACATTCTTCTTCTTATTATTTTTAACTTTTCAATAATATTATATCTATAACTTGCAATAAATATAAATAGTAATTGTTTTATACTTATTTTTTCAAATTATTATTATTATTTTTTAATTTTAATAATTAATTGATTTAATAATGTAATTCTTAGTTGACGTCCACTTTTGATTACATGTTAGATACATAATATATTTTCAAAATTATATTATAAAATGTCTTTCTTTTTGACAAAAAGTGAATTTTTCTTTTTACACACAATAAGTAAACAAAGTATTTTAGGGGGCTCCATCAGGAAAGTTCGCTTAGGGCCCCGCACAACTTGAGTTTGGCCCTGGATACACTACACCAATGATGAGCAAACTACGGCCCGCGGGCCAGATGCGGCCCCCTGAAATGTTCTATCCGGCCCGCGCGACATTATTCCTAATCTGACGAGTAAAAAAGAATACAGGCTGTGNTCGAGGTTTGGCTGTATTAGTCGACCTCTTTACTTTCACGTTAAAAATTAATAATTTTTTAATTGTTTTTTGAAGCCTCTGCCAAATCTCGAAGTCTTCTGGCTTACGTTTTCTTATTGCTCATTATGAAGAATCCATTACATGAATCCTATAAGATAGTTACTTAATTTATTTATTGCTAGAGATGTAGTTAAACGAAAAATTCGAAGCGGATAATGATTTTAAGGGATAATAAAAGGAAGAATCCAAGGAGCAAAAATCTTTTATTGTAGAATTTCTGCACCTAAAATAGTCATATTTTTTGTGAGTCAAGGCAGGAGGCTTTTTGTGTTTTGTCAGTTTCGAGTAGCCTATGTTAATATTTGACTCCACTTACATCCATCAACGGCCTTATTCTGCTTTGTTTTGCACTCTACGATTTGCTGCTCCACTTGCAAGTCAACGAGAATAAGGTGGCCACACAAGAGGTTTGGAAAAGGAGAGAATCAGGGCCGCAATTAGGCACGGAGAACGGGGGCACTCGGCTGGGAGCCCGCAAAGTATCAAAAAAGCTGAAAATAACACACATTCTTCTTCTTATTATTTTTAACTTTTCAATAATATTATATTTATAACTTGCAATAAATATAAATAGTAATTGTTTTATACTTATTTTTTCAAATTATTATTATTATTTTTTAATTTTAATAATTAATTGATTTAATAATGTAATTCTTAGTTGACGTCCACTTTTGATTACATGTTAGATACATAATATATTTTCAAAATTATATTATAAAATGTCTTTCTTTTTGACAAAAAGTGAATTTTTCTTTTTACACACAATAAGTAAACAAAGTATTTTAGGGGGCTCCATCAGGAAAGTTCGCTTAGGGCCCCGCACAACTTGAGTTTGGCCCTGGATACACTACACCAATGATGAGCAAACTACGGCCCGCGGGCCAGATGCGGCCCCCTGAAATGTTCTATCCGGCCCGCGCGACATTATTCCTAATCTGACGAGTAAAAAAGAATACAGGCTGTGGTGGTTGATGCACCACTTAACTTGAGTGTTCGTTGATTATACAAAATAACCGAAGCTTTATATCTCACCATAAAAGTTTATTTACAATCATGTACAAAATTTTGTTTTACACTTATTGAGTAAAAGCTCGATCGGTTACAAGCATGCTTCGGTACAGAACATCCACTCGTCGTGCGTAGTGTAGCCGAAAGAGAGAAAAAGAAATATGGCGGACGGCCTGCACATGTTTTTATAGCGCCACCTGGATTTTCAGATGCAGAGCTAGGTTACAATTATATTGGCCCGCCTAGAGTTTTCTTCTTTTCCTTTGGCCCGCTCTTTAAAAAGTTTGCCCATCACTGCACTACACGATAATTATTGTCTGTTAACTTCTGTATTCTAATCTCATCTCCGTCTGCCATATTTTTTAATGTGCTTCAAATTCAATTACTTTGACAATTATTTTATATAACATTGCTTTCGTGATTCACTTGTGCCCACCAATGGCCAAACGGTCTTCGTACCCTGAATATGAGTGTTCGGTCGTGGGTTCACGCCTCGCTCGGACGTGCTGGCCACGTGGAGTTTTCCGGGTTTTCTCTTATACTATGTTCGTACACAATCCACGACACACTTCGATCTCGATTTATCTATAATCTGGATTGTGACTGTCGCCAGTCGAACGTCGTGCTGTTCGTACAGGTAGTCCGGTTGAGAAGAACCCGACTATTACCATTGGCGTAGCCAGAGTTTTGTTATGGGGGCCTAGTAGAGGCCAACCTGACACAAAATTTAATTATTTCAAATTATTGTTCATTAAAATGAAATTTCCATAAGAATCGACAATAACTCAGTTGAAAGTAATCAATCAATCATTTCATCAGTTGAAAGTAATCAATCATTTATTTCATAGAAAAATTTTTCACTTAAACTAAATTTTATCAGCGCAAATAATAATTGTTATTATTATGTATAATATAATTTGTTTGTATGTATAATAAATTTTTAACGTATAATAAATTCACATAATAGCACAATTTAATAATTGTATTATTATGTCAGTTTTGTTCCTTGTCATTTATTTAACTAACGTAAATATCAAACTCAGCGTTCTTAAAACACTTAATAAAACCATCGCTGAGAAATGTTTATTTAATAAAATACGTTCGAAGTCATTTACACCCGAGGATGGTTTATTCCATGAGGCTGAAAATGTTAGTGTTTTATTAAATACAGGTAACCCCCGTATAACACGGTACTTACGTTCCAAAAAATTGCCGTGTTATGCGAATCCGTGTTATACGAAACAAAGAACTAATACGAAAAGGAGGGTTAGGTTCCAAAAATTAAAAAACATGCTAGTATATTTTCATAATTAAGATAAATATCTTCATTAAAATTTTTTTAAGTGATACATATTAATATAAATTAAACAATGTTTTCTTCGTCATCACTAAAAACACTATTAATTAACCGAGAGCGTTTTCTTTTTGGCAAGTTATCCTTATCCTCTGAGCATTTTTCTGCATTATCTTCAGATCCATGCTTTACCTTTTGCAAAATGTATGTAATTTTAGATTGCTTGCTTCTAGTTAAAAGGTCTTTATAAATTTCCTTATATGGTGCTAAGCACTTATGAAGAATAAAGCAAGTATGGAATAAGGGAAAAACATTCGGCAACATCAGAAGCAGAAGCGTCGCGATCTGGCAACATTGAAACAAGTTTCGAGAAGGACCACGTGTATCGACAGAAGGCGAGAAGAGAAAATTTACATACTTAAGTACTTAATAATAGTTCACGAAAATTATTATTTTCGTGAACTATTATTACTTATGTAAAAATTTATTACATTTCCTGTTGTACGAGGGTTTTACCCAATTCTCGAACCGTGTCAGAGTAAATCCGTGCTATAAAAGTACCGTGTTATACGGGGGATGGTACCAATTCTCGAATCGTGTTAGAGTGAATCCGTGTTATAGAAGTGCCGTGTTATACGGGGGTTACCTGTAAACATTTCTCAGCGATGGAAGGTGTTTAATGTTTTATTAAGTGTCATTTATTTATCCATAAACCTGGTTTTGGGTTTAAATAAAAGCTTTTTTATTCTTATAATAAAATTCATATAGAAAATTATGAAATCGAATTCGAAAGTTATATATCTTTCAATAAAAAGAAAACATTCGACTTTTCAGCGATTTGATCTAGCGCTCTTGAAATGATTGCAATGCCCCTGGTGGTAACATTTGTCTCTAGTTGATTTTAGCAACGAGCGAAGATAGGAAGTTGAAAGACCAGTTAATCTACCGACTCTGGCCGCGGTACACTACACACAATTAAATTAGCTTCAACTTTTTATTTCTTTTTGCGAATTGGCTCAACACTTTTTCGGCTCTAATTTTCTGGGAGGGCACCAGGTTAACTGGGGAGGGGCCCGTGCACACCCATGCCCCTTCCTGGCTATGCCCATGGCTATTAGACGCGATGATAAAACTGACATAACTTACGCGATAAGTCACGAACACCAACAAACAAAATGGAAGTTTTGGTTAGAAATAAATATTTTTTCTTGCCATATATCTAATAATAGATGTCAATCGTCTCTCCAGTTGTCTTTTTTATTTCTCTGTTGATAGCCCCACACGTTTTTCGCAGTCATCTTGTATTTTCTCGCGCGCGTGGGATTGTGGGATCTCTCTTATGACTGGATCTAGGGTACAATACGTTCGTAAAGTCGAATGAATTAAACGAGAATGATATCATCGTTATACTAATTTCGTTAGACTTTTCGAACGATTCGATTATAACTAAATGGATGTTTCTAAAATCGAATATATGAATGTTGCTAGTGCAGCCTTATCCGAAATATTTTTCTTAGATTGCTTCGGGTGGACAGTTATTTCAATCATTTCACCTTTTAATTCACAATTTAAACATTCGAGTAGAGTTAGAAACATCGATATCATCGGGCGCCATTTTCTTAACGAAGTAAACTAACTCTTTCCTTCGTGAACTCGTTAGAGTTTCGTTCGAAACGTCATCACCGTAGAGCATGCGCACTGGGCGAAACTACTACTGTTCGAATGAATCGTTACTAACGCGTTTAACTCGTTCGACTTTACGAACGTACCCCTAGTTTCAAGAACTCGCTTGAGTCGATCGCGATTGAACCTCGTTTCGCGATCGACTCAACCTTCGTTGAGAGAGATCGCACCATGGCATAGTCACCGACCTTGGTCACAATCTAGATCGAAATGCTCTGTGCGAACGGTGTAGTAGGAGCTAAATAACGCCTAAATAGGGCTAGTTACCCTTAAAATGGCCTCCCGGAAGAAATTCTCCCTAGGCAGATCGCCCAAGTGTTAGGTTGTCATAATTTAATTAACAAAAAAAAAAAANCTCGTTAGAGTTTCGTTCGAAACGTCATCACCGTAGAGCATGCGCACTGGGCGAAACTACTACTATTCGAATGAATCGTTACTAACGCGTTTAACTCGTTCGACTTTACGAACGTACCCCTAGTTTCAAGAACTCGCTTGAGTCGATCGCGATTGAACCTCGTTTCGCGATCGACTCAACCTTCGTTGAGAGAGATCGCACCATGGCATAGTCACCGACCTTGGTCACAATCTAGATCGAAATGCTCTGTGCGAACGGTGTAGTAGGAGCTAAATAACGCCTAAATAGGGCTAGTTACCCTTAAAATGGCCTCCCGGAAGAAATTCTCCCTAGGCAGATCGCCCAAGTGTTAGGTTGTCATAATTTAATTAACAAAAAAAAAAAAGAAAAAAAGATTCATTTGCAAGTTTTGACTCTTTTGCTGTCTTATCTGTTCCTTTAATCAGTCAGCCTCACTTACCACCATGACAGTGGCGTGCCGTCCTTGGAAGCTGTGGAAACGTCGCTTCCCTTGTATTTTCTAAAATATAAATATATTGTGAGATTATTTTCATATTTGAACATACTTTGAATTAATTAAAATTTATATTTTATTATAACCGCGATATGTATCTTATTACAAATTTCTATACTACACGTGAAAGAAAAACGATACGATTGCTATTGTATATTCGAATATAAATTCGTATATGGATATTCCCAATGGAAGCGCCGTATTGTCAAATACGGGACAGCTTCCATGGCGAAAATATTTGAATGGTATAAAGCAGACAGATTATAGGCATTTGCGCATTCGTTTTACACCAACCTCACGCGGTTTATCTGGTGTAAGCTACACATCAAAACATCGTATAACGCTTCCAATGATTCAACTACTACTACCCATAATCAGTTACAGATGCTGGAAAGAAAAAGACTCAAATGGAAAATTAACTTATTTAATTGTTACACTACATTTTGCTCTTAACAATTGACTCTCTAAGAAAACAGTGCGAAGTCTACTGACGCCATGCAGTATCAAAAAATTTGTGACATCAATGTTGAAACAGCTTTCATACTTTTCAACAATTTTATTTTCCATCAGGGCTGTGGAGTCGGAGTCGGATTCGGAGTCGGAGTCGGATGGTAAGGAAAAGTCGGAGTCGGAGTCGGATGGTAAGGAAAAGTCGGAGTCGGAGTTGGAGTCGGTAGATTTTTACGCGACTCCACAGCCCTGTTTTCCACAGATGCGAGCAACGCAGTCTATGTGTGTGTTCCCTTTCTTTATGAATATTCATTTTTAAAACTTTATCAAAATAAATTTTTCACATGTGTTTAAACTATTAGTTAGAACTCAAATGAGTTGCGGAACCCCAATTTTTTATCTGCAGAACCCTTGGAAAAACACAAGTTGAGGACAACGGTAATCTAATCAATAATGAAATTAGATCATTATCATAAAAGAACAGTGAATATATACTGTTAACTTCGTTTGTTAAAGAAATTAAGCTGATACGAATACATTGATTTGTAGTTCTTACATACAGGTATTGATAATATTCAAGCCCGTTTCAACATGACTACAGTACTGTGGTCGCAACAGTGGTTCGAAAAATCTGGATAAGTTTTGTCATTTCTTTTGACAGAGGGTAGGCAGTAATTTTTATATTTAAAATCACAAATATATTATTTTACATGAATATTGTAGAATTGTAAATATTTCATAATTTTTGAAGCATTTCGTCCACGTGCTTTGTCATGACAGGCCAGGATGCATTTACAGTAGAGCATCGATTATCAGACTCAATTGGGGACTCAGGTTGGTCGGATAACTGAAAAAATCAGATAACCGAAAAGAATGAAAAAAATACATTATTAGTATAGTATATTAGTATATCCCATGTAATTAGTATATTAGTATATCACTATTAACCTACTTCGCGTTGAATTTTCATCGATGTTAAGCCTAACAAAATTTTTTTTAAATAATAATCGTCGCTATTGTATCGTTAAAAATTATTTTTAAATTATTTTATTGCTCACAAAATAAACAACCACTCATAATTAAACAATTAAGTCTCGTTTAAATACTGGCCTCCCTTTCATGGTTGAGCCAGTGTTGCCAGTTAAAACACGCAAAAATTTAACAATTAAAGTAGCCAAGACATAGCCAAATATTGTAGCGCCGCATCACTAGCGGACATTTGAAATTTGCCGACTAGAACGGTCGGTTAACCGATGTGACGGTTAATCGGGGGTCGGATAATCGATGCTCTACTGTACTTCATGAAATTTTGATTGTTGAGACAAGTATACGAATGCCAGTGGAATAAAGGCATCCCACATATGTTCAACATAATTATAGACTCTTCCAGATAAGTCTGTGTGGAGTAGAAGAAAGCATAACACCAGCAGTTGATTATTCAGTCATTGTGAAGTTTTCAATCTAAAGTCAAGTGTCTAACGTTATGTTAGACAAGTTGTCATTATCGACTTTGATAAACACCGAGTAAAGTTTATATATCTTGTCAAGAAGAAATCTAGGGAAACACTTGTTTTTTTCAGTGGCCAGATATGGGAGATTAGGCTATGCATAGCCGACATTCCTTTCCAAGACATTTTCAAATCTCTTGGCATAGCATGCTATGTTGGAAGACATGGCTCTTTCCTTCGTGAACTCGTTAGAGTTTCGTTCGAAACGTCATCACCGTAGAGCATGCGCACTGGGCGAAACTACTACTGTTCGAATGAATCGTTACTAACGCGTTTAACTCGTTCGACTTTACGAACGTACCCCTAGTTTCAAGAACTCGCTTGAGTCGATCGCGATTGAACCTCGTTTCGCGATCGACTCAACCTTCGTTGAGAGAGATCGCACCATGGCATAGTCACCGACCTTGGTCACAATCTAGATCGAAATGCTCTGTGCGAACGGTGTAGTAGGAGCTAAATAACGCCTAAATAGGGCTAGTTACCCTTAAAATGGCCTCCCGGAAGAAATTCTCCCTAGGCAGATCGCCCAAGTGTTAGGTTGTCATAATTTAATTAACAAAAAAAAAAAAGAAAAAAAGATTCATTTGCAAGTTTTGACTCTTTTGCTGTCTTATCTGTTCCTTTAATCAGTCAGCCTCACTTACCACCATGACAGTGGCGTGCCGTCCTTGGAAGCTGTGGAAACGTCGCTTCCCTTGTATTTTCTAAAATATAAATATATTGTGAGATTATTTTCATATTTGAACATACTTTGAATTAATTAAAATTTATATTTTATTATAACCGCGATATGTATCTTATTACAAATTTCTATACTACACGTGAAAGAAAAACGATACGATTGCTATTGTATATTCGAATATAAATTCGTATATGGATATTCCCAATGGAAGCGCCGTATTGTCAAATACGGGACAGCTTCCATGGCGAAAATATTTGAATGGTATAAAGCAGACAGATTATAGGCATTTGCGCATTCGTTTTACACCAATTACGCGGTTTATCTGGTGTAAGCTACACATCAAAACATCGTATAACGCTTCCAATGATTCAACTACTACTACCCATAATCAGTTACAGATGCTGGAAAGAAAAAGACTCAAATGGAAAATTAACTTATTTAATTGTTACACTACATTTTGCTCTTAACAATTGACTCTCTAAGAAAACAGTGCGAAGTCTACTGACGCCATGCAGTATCAAAAAATTTGTGACATCAATGTTGAAACAGCTTTCATACTTTTCAACAATTTTATTTTCCATCAGGGCTGTGGAGTCGGAGTCGGATTCGGAGTCGGAGTCGGATGGTAAGGAAAAGTCGGAGTCGGAGTTGGAGTCGGTAGATTTTTACGCGACTCCACAGCCCTGTTTTCCACAGATGCGAGCAACGCAGTCTATGTGTGTGTTCCCTTTCTTTATGAATATTCATTTTTAAAACTTTATCAAAATAAATTTTTCACATGTGTTTAAACTATTAGTTAGAACTCAAATGAGTTGCGGAACCCCAATTTTTTATCTGCAGAACCCTTGGAAAAACACAAGTTGAGGACAACGGTAATCTAATCAATAATGAAATTAGATCATTATCATAAAAGAACAGTGAATATATACTGTTAACTTCGTTTGTTAAAGAAATTAAGCTGATACGAATACATTGATTTGTAGTTCTTACATACAGGTATTGATAATATTCAAGCCCGTTTCAACATGACTACAGTACTGTGGTCGCAACAGTGGTTCGAAAAATCTGGATAAGTTTTGTCATTTCTTTTGACAGAGGGTAGGCAGTAATTTTTATATTTAAAATCACAAATATATTATTTTACATGAATATTGTAGAATTGTAAATATTTCATAATTTTTGAAGCATTTCGTCCACGTGCTTTGTCATGACAGGCCAGGATGCATTTACAGTAGAGCATCGATTATCAGACTCAATTGGGGACTCAGGTTGGTCGGATAACTGAAAAAATCAGATAACCGAAAAGAATGAAAAAAATACATTATTAGTATAGTATATTAGTATATCCCATGTAATTAGTATATTAGTATATCGCTATTAACCAACTTCG
>NW_019384799.1:363750-402573 GCF_000671375.1 Centruroides sculpturatus | reverse complement strand
AAGTATGTAAAAATTTATTACATTTCCTGTTGTACGAGGGTTTTACCCAATTCTCGAACCGTGTCAGAGTGAATCCGTGCTATAAAAATACCGTGTTATACGGGGGATGGTACCAATTCTCGAATCGTGTTAGAGTGAATCCGTGTTATAGAAGTGCCGTGTTATACGGGGGTTACCTGTAAACATTTCTCAGCGATGGAAGGTGTTTAATGTTTTATTAAGTGTCATTTATTTATCCATAAACCTGGTTTTGGGTTTAAATAAAAGCTTTTTTATTCTTATAATAAAATTCATATAGAAAATTATGAAATCGAATTCGAAAGTTATATATCTTTCAATAAAAAGAAAACATTCGACTTTTCAGCGATTTGATCTAGCGCTCTTGAAATGATTGCAATGCCCCTGGTGGTAACATTTGTCTCTAGTTGATTTTAGCAACGAGCGAAGATAGGAAGTTGAAAGACCAGTTAATCTACCGACTCTGGCCGCGGTACACTACACACAATTAAATTAGCTTCAACTTTTTATTTCTTTTTGCGAATTGGCTCAACACTTTTTCGGCTCTAATTTTCTGGGAGGGCACCAGGTTAACTGGGGAGGGGCCCGTGCACACCCATGCCCCTTCCTGGCTATGCCCATGGCTATTAAACGCGATGATAAAACTGACATAACTTACGCGATAAGTCACGAACACCAACAAACAAAATGGAAGTTTTGGTTAGAAATAAATATTTTTTCTTGCCATATATCTAATAATAGATGTCAATCGTCTCTCCAGTTGTCTTTTTTATTTCTCTGTTGATAGCCCCACACGTGTTTCGCAGTCATCTTGTATTTTCTCGCGCGCGTGGGATTGTGGGATCTCTCTTATGACTGGATCTAGGGTACAATACGTTCGTAAAGTCGAATGAATTAAACGAGAATGATATCATCGTTATACTAATTTCGTTAGACTTTTCGAACGATTCGATTATAACTAAATGGATGTTTCTAAAATCGAATATATGAATGTTGCTAGTGCAGCCTTATCCGAAATATTTTTCTTAGATTGCTTCGGGTGGACAGTTATTTCAATCATTTCACCTTTTAATTCACAATTTAAACATTCGAGTAGAGTTAGAAACATCGATATCATCGGGCGCCATTTTCTTAACGAAGTAAACTAACTCTTTCCTTCGTGAACTCGTTAGAGTTTCGTTCGAAACGTCATCACCGTAGAGCATGCGCACTGGGCGAAACTACTACTATTCGAATGAATCGTTACTAACGCGTTTAACTCGTTCGACTTTACGAACGTACCCCTAGTTTCAAGAACTCGCTTGAGTCGATCGCGATTGAACCTCGTTTCGCGATCGACTCAACCTTCGTTGAGAGAGATCGCACCATGGCATAGTCACCGACCTTGGTCACAATCTAGATCGAAATGCTCTGTGCGAACGGTGTAGTAGGAGCTAAATAACGCCTAAATAGGGCTAGTTACCCTTAAAATGGCCTCCCGGAAGAAATTCTCCCTAGGCAGATCGCCCAAGTGTTAGGTTGTCATAATTTAATTAACACAAAAAAAAAAAAGAAAAAAAGATTCATTTGCAAGTTTTGACTCTTTTGCTGTCTTATCTGTTCCTTTAATCAGTCAGCCTCACTTACCACCATGACAGTGGCGTGCCGTCCTTGGAAGCTGTGGAAACGTCGCTTCCCTTGTATTTTCTAAAATATAAATACATTGTGAGATTATTTTCATATTTGAACATACTTTGAATTAATTAAAATTTATATTTTATTATAACCGCGATATGTATCTTATTACAAATTTCTATACTACACGTGAAAGAAAAACGATACGATTGCTATTGTATATTCGAATATAAATTCGTATATGGATATTCCCAATGGAAGCGCCGTATTGTCAAATACGGGACAGCTTCCATGGCGAAAATATTTGAATGGTATAAAGCAGACAGATTATAGGCATTTGCGCATTCGTTTTACACCAACCTCACGCGGTTTATCTGGTGTAAGCTACACATCAAAACATCGTATAACGCTTCCAATGATTCAACTACTACTACCCATAATCAGTTACAGATGCTGGAAAGAAAAAGACTCAAATGGAAAATTAACTTATTTAATTGTTACACTACATTTTGCTCTTAACAATTGACTCTCTAAGAAAACAGTGCGAAGTCTACTGACGCCATGCAGTATCAAAAAATTTGTGACATCAATGTTGAAACAGCTTTCATACTTTTCAACAATTTTATTTTCCATCAGGGCTGTGGAGTCGGAGTCGGAGTCGGAGTCGGAGTCGGATGGTAAGGAAAAGTCGGAGTCGGAGTCGGATGGTAAGGAAAAGTCGGAGTCGGAGTTGGAGTCGGTAGATTTTTACGCGACTCCACAGCCCTGTTTTCCACAGATGCGAGCAACGCAGTCTATGTGTGTGTTCCCTTTCTTTATGAATATTCATTTTTAAAACTTTATCAAAATAAATTTTTCACATGTGTTTAAACTATTAGTTAGAACTCAAATGAGTTGCGGAACCCCAATTTTTTATCTGCAGAACCCTTGGAAAAACACAAGTTGAGGACAACGGTAATCTAATCAATAATGAAATTAGATCATTATCATAAAAGAACAGTGAATATATACTGTTAACTTCGTTTGTTAAAGAAATTAAGCTGATACGAATACATTGATTTGTAGTTCTTAAATACAGGTATTGATAATATTCAAGCCCGTTTCAACATGACTACAGTACTGTGGTCGCAACAGTGGTTCGAAAAATCTGGATAAGTTTTGTCATTTCTTTTGACAGAGGGTAGGCAGTAATTTTTATATTTAAAATCACAAATATATTATTTTACATGAATATTGTAGAATTGTAAATATTTCATAATTTTTGAAGCATTTCGTCCACGTGCTTTGTCATGACAGGCCAGGATGCATTTACAGTAGAGCATCGATTATCAGACTCAATTGGGGACTCAGGTTGGTCGGATAACTGAAAAAATCAGATAACCGAAAAGAATGAAAAAAATACATTATTAGTATAGTATATTAGTATATCCCATGTAATTAGTATATTAGTATATCACTATTAACCTACTTCGCGTTGAATTTTCATCGATGTTAAGCCTAACAAAATTTTTTTTAAATAATAATCGTCGCTATTGTATCGTTAAAAATTATTTTTAAATTATTTTATTGCTCACAAAATAAACAACCACTCATAATTAAACAATTAAGTCTCGTTTAAATACTGGCCTCCCTTTCATGGTTGAGCCAGTGTTGCCAGTTAAAACACGCAAAAATTTAACAATTAAAGTAGCCAAGACATAGCCAAATATTGTAGCGCCGCATCACTAGCGGACATTTGAAATTTGCCGACTAGAACGGTCGGTTAACCGATGTGACGGTTAATCGGGGGTCGGATAATCGATGCTCTACTGCAGTGTTTTTCAACCTTTTTGAATACGCGACCCCTTTACAAGTTAAAAAATTCTGGCGACCCACCTAGGGCAATATTAAAACTATATCAGTGATTTAAAAAATTATGTATTTAATTTTCTTTCTGTTTATAGAAATTACTGTTGATGACTAAAATGAGAATTTGAGGAGAATCGACAATAACTTAAGACACGTATAGTATGTTACTTCCTTCTTACATATAGTATGTTACTGTACTTCCTTTTTTTTTTAGGATGAGGGTGTTTCACTTCTACTTCTCTACTTATTACTTCTTTTTACAAGTCAGCTCAACACTTTTTCAGCAATCATTTTCTGGGGTGGGCCGTACCCACCCAGGCCCCTCCCAGGCGACAGACCTAAATGTCTATCAAAAAACCTACTGTACTGTATAATACAGGTACAGCCTTCTCGCTGAAATTGTAGTTTTTTTAATGTAGTGTAGGACCTACAAACACTTGTCTTTTTCTTTTACCCGCGACCTCCAGGTTGAAAAACACTGTTTTATCCGATATAAGCTTCTAATCTGTTATTATCTATTAACTAGCAATGAATAACTATGATCCCGCTGGCCTTATTGTTATGATTACGGACTCACCACACACCTTTCTGATTTTTATTCATTAACGCGTGATGTCCCGGGAATTAATAAAAATTCGTAACGTGTCATCGCTCTTAACTTCAGCCACATTGGGAGTGTTTAGATATACCAAGGCTAACAAATAGGAAATGGTTTTTGTCAAATTTACATTTTGTTGCCATTTTAACAACTTTATTTATTTGTTTAATTAATTAAATAAAATTAAAGCACATTTTTGTCAATTTTGACGATTAATTAACAGATAGTCATGTATCCATGAAAATTGGACAAATTATCACAATCACAATTTTCCATGGTTTTACAACTGGATTAAGCCAAACAGTCCGATAATATCAATCGCCATACAATAACCCAATAAACAGGGCACGGACAAATACCCTAATCAGAAACCAATTTCTATTCAATCATACTCTATGCAATACGAACAAATGTAAACATTGCCCAACTAAAATTGACGACATCCTCCATAGACTAGACGAGTGAAAATTATTTACCAACTTCAGGCAGAAAATATTACATGACAAGAAGACTACAAATGTCAGCATAAAGAAAATTAGAGACTGCATACAGTTTGAAGCAAGTAAAAGCAGAGCCGATATGTACAATCGATTCCCCTATAACACTGTTGATAATTCCGTTTTATATGAATTCCATGTTGTACGAGTCACTTCGATTTTACAAATACGTGAGCCGTTCACAGTCCGGCACACGTATTGTAAAATCTACTGACTGTACTGTACTGGTCCTTGCGCTGCCAATAGCTCTAATGTTACGATAGTGGCGTAATAAATATTTCTGCCACTTCGAGCGCTTCAATCGCTTCACGGCATAAGTTTGGCTTGAACATAGGGAAAGTCAACTGTAATCATTCGAAATTCTTTTAATATATGAAATTTTCTCATTTTTAATTAACTCATATTTCTTTTTTCCTTTTTAAGGGACTGATTATAAATACTATTTTAATTCGGTTTTGATTATTATTTATTCGTAAATGAATAATAATAATCGTAAAGTGTGCCATTATATTTTTAGCACTGAAAGATGCTGTGTTGTATACGCACAAGGCGTTAAAATTTACTAAATTTTTTTTANTTATAGAGAACAAACACAACCGGTTCCAGAAGAATAATATTATCAAACATGTATTATATATTTAAAATATTTTAACACGATAAAAATTATAATTTTTAAAAATCATTCATTTGTTATAACTTTCTTGGGCTATTTTTGGGTTATATCGGTGAGGGCGCTTCATACATTGTTTTGTTTTCATCTGTGGTCGTGTAGTTCAAAATATGCGTATTTGTGTATTAATGTTTCAATAATTAAATTGATGAAGAGCCAACATTTTACATCAGGATACACGATATAGAAGGGTTAAATTGTTTTAAATATCAGAAATGTCTGAAATTATACCTTTGTCACTTCCAATTGTACCGAAAGAGGAAGTTATTACGAACGACTCTGAACATAATCAAGAAAAACAAACTGTTACTGATCATGAAACTTCAAACTTAGCAAAAGATGATAAAAATGAATTGGATAAAAATACTATATTTGCAGTTTTACAGTTTCTTAAAAAACATAATTTACAAGTAAGTACAACAGAATTGGTAGGAGTTATACAAGCTAATTTTATAATATAAATTACCGGTTAAAGTTACCTAATCTATATTATACAGATAGTTTATGCACAGTGTATAAAGAAATGGAAGAAATTACGGTCAAAGTATACCTAGGTAACCCCATGGTGGCGCTTCTGATTGTTCGTGGTCCCGATGAACTCCTCCCGGAGGGGAGCTGCCGGCAGGCTGCTGAGTACCAAACGTCACTAGTTATTGATTCACAGTAGTTCTTGAACAAAATAAAAAAAAAAAAAAGGAAACCCCTACTAAACATATAGTTAATCTAACCTAACCTAACTGAAGCGCTGCCATTGGGGTTACCTAGGTATACTTTAACCAAAATTACTAAAAGTAATTTCTGCCTAGAATTGAAGTTACATGTAACAAATGATTTTATATTAGTTGATTAGCAATAAACAGGTGATTTTTGTTTTTTCCATTGATGTCTAAATATTAGTGATGTAACGAATATTTAGTTACTATTCGGTATTTGGCCTATTTTTCGCTATTCGGCTGAATACCGAATATTTAATCACTATTCGGCCGAATACCGAATACCTAAAAACACGAGTAAGAAATAACAAAAAAACAGTAAATTAATCATTTTGGTATTTAGATTTACTGTTATCAGGTTAGTGTTGTTTGTTTATATTTATTTATAACTTATAACATGCACAAAATAAAAAAAAGAATATTAGTCACATGTATTTACAATTTATAATTTATAATTACAAATATCAGCACATGTACACCTATTCATTCGAGAATCGTCACACACATGTGAGGGTCTGACCCTGCCTATTCTTTTTAAGCACTCGTCTTTGCTCTTTCCTTTCTCTTTCCTCTATCTCTCTAGTCCACATATGCCTATGCATACATCACAATATGCGCTCACAATACTTTCGATTTGTCACTTTTCCGTCGTAGTTTTTCCATTTTATAATTACTTGACTCATAGCGTTGTGATAACAGAGAAAAGAGACAGATAGGACATCGGTATATGTCACAGTTATGATTTCACAGATTTGAGACAGCTTGATAGCCCGAACGGTCCCAGGCTTTCGCCTGTGCACACTAAGTGACTTTCATTACAAGCATTTAGCTTTCCGAAGTCTATGACAACAATTGTTTGGCATTGACGGCCGTAAATTGTTCTATCAACTCAATTTCATATTTATTTTCACATTTTCACTTTGCGGTCGTTATCTGTTCTTTTTCCGTTATTTACATGTGTAGGTCATTTCATTGTTATTCATATTTGATATCATCATTTATCACATACTGCAATGATGCTCTTGTTTGTCTGCTACAGCTGTCAAAAATTAACACAATTGGCGAAGTGTAGTGACAGTGGGCCAACGGTGAGAAGGGTCCTTGCCATAATGCGGTTTGTGTGCCAATTTTCGTACGTGCGTTAAACAAGCCGAATAGTTTGGCCAAATATTCGGCTATTCGGCCACACTCCTGGCCGAATATTCGGTAATCGGCCTGAGGCCGAATATACTATTTGTTGCAACACTACTAAATATAAATGTTTTCTCAATTTTATTGGTTAGTAAATACTAAAATATAATACGATAAAGATTTCATCATGTAAGTTCTCTCATAACAGTAAAAACTAATGAAATTACATTCAACAGTCATAAAGTCTTTGTTAAAATAAAAGCATTGTTTAAATGCTGGTTAACCTATAAGCATATATAAACTAAATTGTTGGATTTTATTAAGATAGTTGCTCTAAATTGATGATAAACATATTAAGTCTTTTGACAGTTGATGTTAATCTTATTGTCTCAGTTCAAGCTCTGAATGAGACAGTTGGAACCCTATCAGAGTTGTAGAGCATACCCATAGGAGCAAAAAGTTAAAAAAAAAAGCATACCTCTATAAGCGATCCTTTGTGAGATACAGTTTCCAAAAATTTGTGAGTTTGTGAGTTGCATCACTTTACTAAGACTATCATGTTTAACTATTTAGTAGTGATGTAACGAATATTCGGTTACTATTTGGTATTCGGCCGAATACCGAATATTTAATCACTATTCAGCCAAATACCGAATACCTAAAAACAGGAGTAAGAAATAGCAAAAACACAGTAAATTAATCATTTTGATATTTAGATTTAATGTTATCGGGTTAGTGTTGTTTGTTTATATTTATTTATAACTTATAACATGCATAAAATAAAAAAATATAATATTAGTCACACGTATTTACAATTTATAATTACAAATATCAGCACACGTACACACCTATTCGTTCGAGAATCGTCACACACATCCCCTGTCTATCCGTTTTAAGCGCTCGTCTTTGCTCTTTCCTTTCTCTTTCCTCTATCTTTCTAGTCCACGTATGCCTATGCATACATCATAATACGCGCTCACGATACTTTCGATTCGTCACTTTTCCGTCGTAGATTTCCCATTTTACAATTACGTGACTCATAGCCTGGTGATAACGGAGAAAAGAGACAGATAGGACGTCGGTATATGTCACAGTTATGATTTCACAGATTCGAGACAGCTTGGTAGCCCGAACGGCCCCAGGCTTTCGCCCGTGCACGCTAAGTGACTTTCATTACAAGCATTTAGCTTTCCGAAGTCTATGACAACAATTGTTTGGCATTCACGGCCGCAAATTTCGCGCCAATAAGCTGCTTCGAATTGTTCGATTATGCTATCAACTCAATGTCATATTTATTTTCACTAGGGTTTCTCATTTCACGGGAAATTTGCCTCCAGCGGGATTATGGGACAAATAATTTCTTTTCCCGGGATGAGATAGTAAAATAGAATTTTATATGAATAAAAAAGATCATACAGGAATATCATATATTCGAATAATTTAATTTATTTTCTAGTAAGTAACTAAAAGTGTAGGGCCAATCTCATCCATATGGACAGGTTAGGCTCAATTAATTTATGTTCTCCTACATTATAAGATGAAAGTAAAATAAAGCGTTTCATTGTGAGTTTTAATGATTACGAAAAAAATACTAATTTATTTCTAAAGATGAAATAAAAAATAAAGTGCGATGAGTGATATTTACTTTCAGCAAGTCTCCGCTGTTCAATGATGTGCAAACACAATACATAGATATTACATGAACTAACAAGTAGAGACTTGTAAAGCATGGGTAATAATATGCAGCAAGAAACCTCAAAATTTCTCTTTTAGGTGAGTCTTCAAAATGCAACTTTTTGTATAATAAATAATAGAAAGAAAACCTGACATGGTAAATTATTATTGAAATGCGAGATTTCCCTGAAAAATAAAATTTCCTGGGATTTTTCTCGTAGGGAATAAACGGCGAGAATCCCGGGAAAACGGGATCCCGGGAAAGAAACCCTAATTTTCACATTTTCCCTTTGCGGTCTTTCTCTGTTCTTTTTCCGTAATTTACACGTGTAGGTCATTTCATTGTTATTCACATTTGATATCATCATTTATCACATACTGCCACGACGCTCTTGTCTGTCTGCTACAACTGTCAAGAATTAACGCGATTGACGAAGTGTTGTGACAGTGGGCCAATGGAGAGCAGGTCCTGGCCATAATGCGGTTTGCGCGCCAATTTTCGTACGTGTGTTAATCGAGCAGAATAGTTTGGCCGAATATTCAGCTACGCTCCTGGCCGAATATTCGGTATTCGGCCTGAGGCCGAATATACTATTCATTACAACACTACTATTTAGCCCATGCAACTATGCCAGCTTTGAGTATCCCACTTGACTGTTCACAGACTACTTGATGTTATACAGTTTAAGGGGATGTGTCAAGCCCCCACTTCCCCTTAAACTGTAACATCAAGTAGTCCACTGTGCTACATGTAGAGTGTTGGTCAAGGTTAACGATAGTGAGCCTTGACTGATGTTCAAGGACATGTTAAAAACTGACCTTTGGAGAACTTTTTTGCTATAAAATCAAACCAGTGTTGGGTTTTTTTATTTTATCAAATGAATTTTCTTAAATCCAGTGCTGGATTAAAGAAAATTCATTTGATAAAATTCTATTATATATATGTATGATAAACCATATTCAAAAGTGATTTGTTCAAATAATACCTTAGAGCCAGGGTGAAAACTTTAAGTCATTGTTTCTCATTTTCTTCCTTGGTGTAGATACAGGTGTCCACTACTTACAGACAGGTTAAGTTCCTGAGGTTTTATCATAAGTCAAAACTAATCTGAAAAGTACATTTATACACAGAAAAACCACTTATTGTTAGTGTTTGATCCTTTAATGTACTTAATAAAATACATTACACTTGTTTACCTGCTAGCTACTGCTTAGTAGCATGTGTTATAAATGCAGTTTTTTTCTCCCTAATACACTTAGGGTGCATATACTTTTCGTTTTGTATAGATCGATCTGTAAAATCGGATCAGTCCTTGTCACATGATGCAGATAGCTTCTGTCATGGCGGAAAGTATACGAGTAGGATCGAAGATGACAGCAAGCTTAGGAATCATTTTAGAAATATTATCGGAATTAGATTCAGAATCCGAGGAAGAAGAATTAATTTTGGTTATTTATTTAACACAATATAAAAGTAAGAAAAAAAAGAAATCGGTATGCAAAATAACTATGTTTCAGAGGTTGCATTAGAATATAGGCCAAATGTTTTTAAAGAACACTTTCGAGTAAGTTGACTTACTTTTGAAAATTTACTGAAGGATCTTGTTCCCATTTTATTACGATCAAAAGAAATAGTAATAGGAAAAGGAAGAAATGCACTGTCAGTTGACCAGCAACTTTTAATGTCACTGTGGCTTCTTGCCAACCAAGAATTTTTCAGGTAAGCAAAACGATAATTTTACTGATTGAGATAATTCTTTACTAAGTGTACTATTCTGTTTTCACACATATTACAGAGGAGTTGGAGACAGATTTGGAGTTTGTTGGAGGATTGTGTGGAGATGCCTGATGAGAATTGTTAGAGCTATAAATGTTCTGAATACACAAAGCCATATTATAAATTGGCCTTCAGCTCAGAAGACAAGGAAAACTGCTCAGACGTTTGCTATGAAATATGGTATTACTGGAGTTATTGGCTGTCTAGATGGGATGGGGCTATCTAGATGGGGCGCGCAAACCACATTATGGCCAGGACCAGGCATATAGCAATCAAGGCTCCTTTAGAGGAACTCCAAGCATATATAAATAGAAAAGGATTTTACTCCTTGGTTCTACAGGGAGTATGTGATGAGAAAATGTGCTTTATTGATTGTTACATTGGTGAAGTTGGCTCTGTTCACGACTGCACAATATTTAAGAGATCTGAAGTGTATCACAGAGTTTGCAGTGGTGATGGCTTTTCACATGCAGATTTTCATATCATAGGAGATGGTGCATACCAACTTTCAAAGCATTTAATAGTCCCCTACAGAGACAATGGCTTTTTTTATCATCTTCTAAAATTATGTTTAATAATAAGTTTTCATCATGTCGACAGACTATTCAGAGAGCATTTGCTCATCTAGTTGGTCGGTTTAGAAGGCTGACGTTTTTAGATATGTCTCACATGGACTTAATGGTAGAACTTATAGCTGCATGTTGTACTTTACATAACATTTGTGTTCTACAGAATGATGAATCAGTATGGAGTAATGATGAAGAGAGAGTAGAAAATGGAGTGCAAATAACAGAAGTGGAAGAAAATGTGGCAGAGGAGATAACATATGAACAAGACCGAGAAATGGGATATTTAAAGAGAGAGCAGATAATGTTAGAAATAATGTCACAAGCAAACAGATACAGAATAAATTAATCAGCTCCTCAATTCATATTTTTCTAAACTAAATTCATTAGTGAAATTATGTATATTAAAACCAATTAAAATAAATTAAAGTAGTGTTAAACTTTTGCTTTGTCTGAATCTGTTACATTATAGCTCAATAACATTATAATTTCTCAATATAAGCAGGGGAAATTCATGAGAAGCTAATCAGTACAGTGAAAATTGTTCTTGTCTCCCTTGTACGTCATTTCTTGATGTAGTATGTACCATAAATAGTTGTGAAACAGCATTTTATAATATGTACTCACTTTCAAGAAAGCAAGATACAATATATACATGGTTCCTACTCAAGTTTTGTTTTAAATTGTATGACTTTCCCTGACCTTCACAACCCTTATAGTAAAGTAAATTGACAAAATAAAACAGCAGTTGACTTACTATGCACAATAATTTATTCTGTTGTTAATTCAAAACCATAAAACTGCATGGTTTTGAAAAAAAGGGGAATAAAACCAATATTTATTTTTCATTAATAAATCTTGTAATCCATTACAGGTCTTTACTTTTTGGCTTGAAGGTTGAAGAGCTAGAATGTGTTGTTTCCTTGTCAACAATTAAACGTATTTCTTCGTTATTTACTGTAAGCTTAAGTTCGACCATGGAAGCCGCCATCTTTAATCTCTTTTATTCGATCCAAACGATCCTACCCTCCACTAAGATTAGTTTGATCGAGATCCAGTTGATCCTAGATGGCGTTTGTATATGCAAGTAGAGATCGATCGGATTGCAGTAGTTCATTTGTATACACGATTTGTACGATCAAAGTGATCTTGGATCAGTTTGATCCCAAAAGTATATGCACCCTTAGTTTTATAGTGTAAAGTTTAGTTTCCATGGTAATAGAGCAACACTTCTTACATTTATCTCAACTGTTTGATTTATTATTACATTTCAGATACATTTTTGAAGTACTAATTGTAAAAGTTTATAAAGATTGCAAACAATAGCAGAAAAACACCATTATTTTAATGCCACCTTGAGCAGCAATGAAACCTCATAATTTTCATGAAAATAAAAATGACAATACACAATAGAAATTAGTCCACATTAATTATTTATGATTGGTCAATGAGCAACAAGAGAACTTCAGAATTCACACAAAATTTAAATTTTAAACATACTGTCAAATTGTTTGTAAGTTTGAAAGTTCATAAATTGAATGTTTGTAAGTAGGGGAGCACTTGTACACCAGTCTTTCTTGTGAAGGCAGAATTGTTTTAATAAAGATTTTACATTCAAAGATAAGCCAAAAAGTAATTTTAACTCTATAAACATTTTCATTGAAAAATTTTATAAGTTACAATAGAGTCCCAGAAATTTGACTCTTTATAACTCAACATTCTGTAAAACTTGTGTCGTTCAAAAAAATTAATCTAATTTTTACTTCTATAATTTAATACTAGGATCAAAAAAGTTATTGTACTTCACTGACAACACTTAATAATAGCATCAATTCTATGTGTTAAAGAATACAACCCTTTTTCCAAGATACTACTGCAAACTGAATTGATGCAAATGTCATTAACTCTAAAGTAGCTACTGAATAGCCAGTATTTTTTTAAAATAAAATATAATTACAAATAGAAATAGTTACTATCAGTATGTAGTTAATACTTATATGAATTAGCATATATAATACCTTTACAAAAATTCCATTATTTAGACTATGTTATTGCTATTTGTAAAACTTGTCATTTTTGGTAACTTGTCACTTCTCAGTCCACATTGTTGAGTTTGTGGGACTCTACTGTATTGTGTGGGTTTTTTAATTCTTAGAGAAACTAAACTCTGACCCAAATCATCTTGATTATGTCATTTGAACATTTTCACATTTATCTGAAAGCAAAAGCAGGTTAAAAGCAATTAAACAGATATAATAACTACCTAAAAAATTAATTGAAAGTAATTGTAGGCTTTCAAGACTTTTCTGATTTCTTATTGCTTTCTGTAAATATATAAGATAATTTATTAAATAATTATAAATATCTGGCCATTTTACCTTAGGCCACACGATATGTTTATTTTCCCATATGTATTCTGAAAAATGCTATAAACAGTGTCATTACAGATTTAAATTAAATTACAGATTTTTTGTTTTCATTCAATAACACTGCTTGACAAGGGTTCTATTTCTGATATTAAAGAGTGTGATTCTAAACCAATTTATCATGGGAAATTCAAATCTGGAAACAGAATTTCGTTGTCAGGGATACTTTTTGTGTAATATGTATATATATGTATATATTCACAGTTCATGGTAAACACAGGGACGTTATAGAGAGATATGTGTATATTGCCGCATGCAGTAGTGATTGAACGTGACAATGACGTTGCTGGCCTAAGGTGCTGAACTTCACCTACAGTTCACAGGAGTGGAGACTTTTCATAGATGCATCGAAAACAAGTCTCAAGGGTGTTTTGCTCCACAATGGAAATAAAATGCCCTCTGTTCCAGTTGCTTATGCCAGCTTGACTAAAGAGAATTACAAATTCTTATGAAGGATGATAAATTCATTACAATACAATGAATACAAATGGAAAATATGTGGAGACTTCAAAGTAATTGCTATGACATTGGGAATGCAACAAGGCTACATGAAGGATGCATGTTTTCTTTGTGAGTGGGATAGTCATGACAGAAATTTTAACTACATGTAAAAGAAGTGGTCTAAGCTGAGGTGGAAAGTGGGCAAAAAGAATGTGCAATGTGAAAATCTGGTAGCTCTTGAAGATATACTACTTCCATCGCTTCACATTAAACTTGACCTAATGAAACAATTCGTAAAGGCCATGGATCCAACAGGCAGTGGATTTGCATATCTAACTGACAAATTCCCCCATCTTTCAGCTGCAAAAACAAAGGAAGATGTATGTATGAGCCCGCAAATCAAGAAGCTGCAGAAAGATGCAAAAGAAAGAAGAGTGCCAAAGAAAGAAAGAAAGAAGACTGAAGAAGAAAGAAGACTGCCAAAGAAAAGAGAGCATGGGAGTGTTTCAAGATGGTATCAGAAAACTTCCTCAGAAGAAGAGCTACCAACTACAAAGCAATGGTGAATGACATGATCAAAGCACACCAAGATCTGGGGTGCAATATGTCTCTGAAGGTACATATGATAGACTCATCTGAACTACTTCACAGAGAGTTGTAGTGACGTATCGGATGAACATGGCAAAAGATTCCATAAAGACATTTCTACTATAGAAAGGCATTATGAAGAGAAGTGGGTACCTTCTATGTTAGCAGATTATTGCTGGAATATCATTCGAGAGAAGAAAGATTCTCAATACAAGAGAAAAAGTGATGTGCATTACTATATGGTGGTTCATTTTTTGTCAATTTTCTGTAATTGCTCATGTGAAATAAATGCTACAAAGCGAATACACTAAGAGTACTGTGTTATATGTTAGATCCAATCTCCCTGAATGTGATGAACTTAATAACATCATAAAAAAGCTGATTTGTTTCTTGAATTTCAGCCAATGTGTCCTGCACTATATCAGAAACATAAAGAAAAAATAAAATTGTGATTAATCATTAACTAACCCTGACAGAAAAAACTAAAAAAAGGTTTGAATTCAGCACTCAAAGTACAACTAGGAACACAATGTATTTTTTCAGAAATAGAAAAAAAGTTTTTTCTGCAGAACAGTGTAATTTATTGATATAATTGTATAGTACATTGTGAATGGAAATGAAACCTAACTTAATTTTTCAGAATTTTTTATGAAAAATGTTCACTGTTGGTATATCTGTGTTTAGATGGAAAAAAAACTAAAAGGAAAATTTTTAAATTTTGGAATTTTATTCATTTCCCCATTTTTAATTTATATGTGATAATTATTGATTAATTATTAAATATAAAATAAAACAATATTAAAAAATTTTTTTTAATTCCAAAATTTAAAAATCTTCCAAAACAAAATTTAAACATTTGAATGTTATAGACCTGAAGCAGAACTGTAAAGCAGCTTGAAAAAGCTTGTCAAATCTTTAAATTAACGCTGAAAAAAGTTGGGGTAGGATTCTATATCTGTATTTAGCTGTTAGCTTTGTTTTCATCTAAACATCCAGATGTCATCATTAAATCTATCAATCAGCTTTAATACTGCTGGATGAGCAAGCTTATGACAGTTGTTTCATTTGAAATGAACTGTCAATAGCTTGCTTATCCAGTTGTATTAAAGCTGCTTAATCAGGCAATGATTCCACAATATACAGTATAGTGGGTGATCGGTTAACGAACATAATCTGTTCCAAGACTTTGTTCGTTATCCGAATTGTTCATTAACCGATTATCAATTTGCCATAGGTTTATATTGGAATTTGATTAATTCGTTCCGGAGACTGCAAAAAATAAAAAATATATACTTTTTTACTACGTTTATTTATATGTAATAGTAAAATATATATATATGCAGTCTTGCATTTTTATTAATCCTGTTTTTTTCCATTTGTGGGAGTTAAAGAATCTGTCCAATGTCGATTGCTTTTCTCTTGTCTTTGGGATTTTTCGGAAGTAATTAATAGTATTGTAATTGTAGAGATCCCCAACCCCATTAACTTTATTCTGATTTGGATGATCGTTGTCCTGACATCCTCCCACTTCTTCAAAAGATCTTTAGTAACATATGTCGACATTGGTCATCTTTCGTCTTCCTCTTTTTCAAAACAAAACACATCTTGATGAGTTTCTTGGTATTCTTCATTTGAGAGTTCTTGGAGTTCTTTTGTCATCAGATCAGTTTCAGGTTTCGTTATGAGCTCTAAAATGCTCTTTATTTCTTTCATAGCTAAGATTGTGCCTACTGTAGACTTGTTCAAGCCATACTGCCTAGCAACACCAGACATCTTGTGCCCACTTTCTGCCTTGGCTATTATCTCTTTGGTTTCTACGGTGAGCACAGTTTTTGACACTTATCTTTTCAGGCTCCATAATATTATCAGTATCTTTTTTAAATAAAAAGTTCAGAAAAGCACTTACAAAAATTCAGAGAACAGAAATCAACTAGTCCACAAAAAATTATTTAAATGCAAGGCCTGGGTGAAATTCGAAATTTGGTATTAAAACATTAACAAATATCTGATGAAACAGTTAAACTTTCATCTTTCTTAAATAAATTGCGACGCAAAACTTAACAAGTGCCCGTTCGACAGTCTCGCGAAGACTATAAAAAATTATTTGTCAGAATGGTAAACAAAAAGCTGGAATTACAAGGGAGAATTTCAAAATTAGGAGGAATACTATCCGATCGGTATCGGGTTGAGCATTGATGTTGGCGTCTCTTGTGTTCCGAAAGGTTTCGAATTGTCTATTCAGAGAAAGAGCCTACACTGCTAATATTTCCATATAAAATCGCGTAGAAGAAGGTTTTGAATTGTTACCTGAAGACAAGGGAAAATCAGTTGGTATTCGTTATTTTCTTTTGCTTCTTTTTATGTTTGTTCAGTAAAGTGTTCATTATCCAAACATGTGTTCATTGTCTGATCATAAAAATCTTTAGTGAAAGTGTTTGTTATCCGATTTGTTTGCTATCCGAACTGTTCGTTAATCGATCACCCACTGTATATGCTCAGAAAATGTTTAATCCATAATGTTTTTTATTCAAAAGTATAGGCATAACTAGGCTAACAGATCAATAGATTTAAAAAGTATAAATAAATAAATTTGAAATTATTGTGTAATGACTTGTCCCTTAATAATAATTTAAACACTATTGAAAAACTTTTTTGTAGATGAATTGGATGTAAAATGGTAGGCTAGTTTATGTTTTGTGAGTGGAAAAGAAAAGAAAAAAAATGATTCTAAATTTAACGAGGTTGAAAGCATTAGTTTAATAAAATGGTTATGCTCAAGAGAATGATGCTTTACTTATAAGAATTATTAACACTAAATTTACAACATTTCAGACATTATTATGTCATATTTCCACTCTCTTTTAGTATGCAGGAAATGTAGAAGTAAAATTGCCTTATCTCTGCTTCATATGCTACAAATTTTGCATTATTAATACAGGAGATCAATAAGTGTGTATTGATATTTTTATATATTATTATGCATTTTGAATCTTTATATTTATGTAAGTTACCTAAGCATAAAGAATATAAGATAGAGATTCCATATCATATATTATATAATCCATTAGTATAAGCCCAGAATTTTTAATACTTGGTTGGTATCATGCTTTTTCTTTGTCTCTCAACAAGCACGATATAACAGAGACTACTGTATTTCTAATTTCTCCAAGCTCTTGAGGTAGGTTTTCTCCCTTGTATGATGTATGATCTGTGTGTTGTCAAAGGATACTTGCACTTGGTTATCTATGACAAAAGCAGCTATAGCTGTGGTGGTAAGGCCCTTTTTGATGGAGAAGCCACATGTTCTTTTATACAGACATATATTGGTTTTTGAGTGAATGAGTTTATTATTGCAACCAGTTACTGTTTCTTCATAAAGATGATAACTATTTATTTATTATACTTTTATATCTATACATTACTATTAATATAAAGGATCTATGAAAAGCCATCGTGTGTGTGTGAATTCCTTATAACTCCTGCAATTTTTGTTCATTCCAGATGAAATTTTGGTTATGTTCATTTTATGTTCTGACGGAAAGTATAAGCTACTTATTTAGTGAAAATATTAGCTATAGAATAGATGTTTTATTGATTTTGGATTGATGATTACACTTACGTTACAGTGATGTCAGTGACCTCATTTAGTTTATGCTTGACAACATTCCTTAAGTTGCATTTTAAAATATTTTGGCAAATAGTGTATTTTTAAACTTACTTCATTAGATTTAAAATTTAACCTTTAAAAAAAGATAGCTGCATTGTGTCACTTCTATAACAAATTTAAAAAAAAAAAACTTTTTGTAGTTACCAAGTGACATTATGTTATCCAATAGGAAGTAAAGATCTAACAAGCCCGTTATTTATCACTCATCTAACTAATTCATCTTTGTTTTATCAACATGGAATTAAAAAGACTTGCTATTTTGTCAAAAAAAATAATAATAAATGCCTAGGGAAAAGCATAAGAGATTTTACTCTTCGGTTAAATTCTATATCTAAAAGAATAAGAACAACTGAGACCCCTGAAGGTCATGAAGTTCGACTTGAGTATCATTGAGTAAGAATGGCTTTGTCAAGAGCTGCACTTAAAAAGTATTCCATCATGTTTAATGAGGAAATTTCTAGTTGGGCTGCAATATGAAAAAATTGTAGACCTATAAATTCCCACTGTCATCTGGTCATCCATTCATTTGTCTATCTTTAATCTTGAGAACAGTTAGATAGATGAAATTCAAGACCAGATATGGAAACCTTAGGGGCAGGAGACTCCAATTAACTATATACAAACTTCCAATGCAAACCAGAAGGCATGTTATTTCAATTCAAAACTTTTTCCTGAAAGCAGATAGCATTTAATAAATGACTGGCACAATTATTGTTAAAGAAAAAGTATGATGTACAGGGGCAAACCACTACTAATTTGGGGTTGAGAACATGTATTTTAAATTAAATAAATTAAAAATATGATTAAAAATTACAGCCTGGCATTGTGACAATGTCATAATAAATAATTGCTCATTAATATATAGGCTCCATGACATGATCACTAGAAAAATGAATCAAAGAAGACTTCCAATCTGTCAGTATGGTTTAATTTGAGAATAAAACATCTTTTGAATAGTTTGGGACAAATCCATTCTAAATAGGAAGGATTGCCGACAAAAGGATTGGAACAAATCTACATACATTGCCTATCAAAACACCTGAAGACGATAAATACAAATGACGCAACAAATCTCAGTGATTATTGAAAATTAGTACTGAATAATGTGCACATCACATGTCTAGTTTATAGGATAACAGATTTATCTCAAAATATCTTTAAATAAATAAATTTAATACTAATTTATCTTAAAAAAAAATGGTTAAATTTTTAAGATTTAATGGTATAGTAAGGTTTGATTGCATGAAAATTCATAAATTTTAAATCATTTATAATTTTTTCCATAAATTTTAAATCACTTGTTTTAGTTGTTTTTGCTTTAAAATTATCAGTTCCATTTGAAGTTCTGGAAGTTCATAACAATTTTGTGGCTAGTTAACATTAGTATAAGCCCAGAATTTTTAATACTTGGTTGGTATCATGCTTTTTCTTTGTCTCTCAACAAGCACGATATAACAGAGACTACTGTATTTCTAATTTCTCCAAGCTCTTGAGGTAGGTTTTCTCCCTTGTATGATGTATGATCTGTGTGTTGTCAAAGGATACTTGCACTTGGTTATCTATGACAAAAGCAGCTATAGCTGTGGTGGTAAGGCCCTTTTTGATGGAGAAGCCACATGTTCTTTTATACAGACATATATTGGTTTTTGAGTGAATGAGTTTATTATTGCAACCAGTTACTGTTTCTTCATAAAGATGATAACTATTTATTTATTATACTTTTATATCTATACATTACTATTAATATAAAGGATCTATGAAAAGCCATCGTGTGTGTGTGAATTCCTTATAACTCCTGCAATTTTTGTTCATTCCAGATGAAATTTTGGTTATGTTCATTTTATGTTCTGACGGAAAGTATAAGCTACTTATTTAGTGAAAATATTAGCTATAGAATAGATGTTTTATTGATTTTGGATTGATGATTACACTTACGTTACAGTGATGTCAGTGACCTCATTTAGTTTATGCTTGACAACATTCCTTAAGTTGCATTTTAAAATATTTTGGCAAATAGTGTATTTTTAAACTTACTTCATTAGATTTAAAATTTAACCTTTAAAAAAAGATAGCTGCATTGTGTCACTTCTATAACAAATTTAAAAAAAAAAAACTTTTTGTAGTTACCAAGTGACATTATGTTATCCAATAGGAAGTAAAGATCTAACAAGCCCGTTATTTATCACTCATCTAACTAATTCATCTTTGTTTTATCAACATGGAATTAAAAAGACTTGCTATTTTGTCAAAAAAAATAATAATAAATGCCTAGGGAAAAGCATAAGAGATTTTACTCTTCGGTTAAATTCTATATCTAAAAGAATAAGAACAACTGAGACCCCTGAAGGTCATGAAGTTCGACTTGAGTATCATTGAGTAAGAATGGCTTTGTCAAGAGCTGCACTTAAAAAGTATTCCATCATGTTTAATGAGGAAATTTCTAGTTGGGCTGCAATATGAAAAAATTGTAGACCTATAAATTCCCACTGTCATCTGGTCATCCATTCATTTGTCTATCTTTAATCTTGAGAACAGTTAGATAGATGAAATTCAAGACCAGATATGGAAACCTTAGGGGCAGGAGACTCCAATTAACTATATACAAACTTCCAATGCAAACCAGAAGGCATGTTATTTCAATTCAAAACTTTTTCCTGAAAGCAGATAGCATTTAATAAATGACTGGCACAATTATTGTTAAAGAAAAAGTATGATGTACAGGGGCAAACCACTACTAATTTGGGGTTGAGAACATGTATTTTAAATTAAATAAATTAAAAATATGATTAAAAATTACAGCCTGGCATTGTGACAATGTCATAATAAATAATTGCTCATTAATATATAGGCTCCATGACATGATCACNTACATATGATGGATTCATCTGAACTACTTCACAGAGAGTTGTAGTGATGTATCGGATGAACATGGCAAAAGATTCCACAAAGACATTTCTACTATAGAAAGGCATTATGAAGAGAAGTGGGTACCTTCTATGTTAGCAGATTATTGCTGGAATATCATTCGAGAGAAGAAAGATTCTCAATACAAGAGAAAAAGTGATGTGCATTACTATATGGTGGTTCATTTTTTGTCAATTTTCTGTAATTGCTCATGTGAAATAAATGCTACAAAGCGAATACACTAAGAGTACTGTGTTATATGTTAGATCCAATCTCCCTGAATGTGATGAACTTAATAACATCATAAAAAAGCTGATTTGTTTCTTGAATTTCAGCCAATGTGTCCTGCACTATATCAGAAACATAAAGAAAAAATAAAATTGTGATTAATCATTAACTAACCCTGACAGAAAAAACTAAAAAAAGGTTTGAATTCAGCACTCAAAGTACAACTAGGAACACAATGTATTTTTTCAGAAATAGAAAAAAAGTTTTTTCTGCAGAACAGTGTAATTTATTGATATAATTGTATAGTACATTGTGAATGGAAATGAAACCTAACTTAATTTTTCAGAATTTTTTATGAAAAATGTTCACTGTTGGTATATCTGTGTTTAGATGGAAAAAAAACTAAAAGGAAAATTTTTAAATTTTGGAATTTTATTCATTTCCCCATTTTTAATTTATATGTGATAATTATTGATTAATTATTAAATATAAAATAAAACGATATTAAAAAATTTTTTTTAATTCCAAAATTTAAAAATCTTCCAAAACAAAATTTAAACATTTGAATGTTATAGACCTGAAGCAGAACTGTAAAGCAGCTTGAAAAAGCTTGTCAAATCTTTAAATTAACGCTGAAAAAAGTTGGGGTAGGATTCTATATCTGTATTTAGCTGTTAGCTTTGTTTTCATCTAAACATCCAGATGTCATCATTAAATCTATCAATCAGCTTTAATACTGCTGGATGAGCAAGCTTATGACAGTTGTTTCATTTGAAATGAACTGTCAATAGCTTGCTTATCCAGTTGTATTAAAGCTGCTTAATCAGGCAATGATTCCACAATATACAGTATAGTGGGTGATCGGTTAACGAACATAATCTGTTCCAAGACTTTGTTCGTTATCCGAATTGTTCATTAACCGATTATCAATTTGCCATAGGTTTATATTGGAATTTGATTAATTCGTTCCGGAGACTGCAAAAAATAAAAAATATATACTTTTTTACTACGTTTATTTATATGTAATAGTAAAATATATATATATGCAGTCTTGCATTTTTATTAATCCTGTTTTTTTCCATTTGTGGGAGTTAAAGAATCTGTCCAATGTCGATTGCTTTTCTCTTGTCTTTGGGATTTTTCGGAAGTAATTAATAGTATTGTAATTGTAGAGATCCCCAACCCCATTAACTTTATTCTGATTTGGATGATCGTTGTCCTGACATCCTCCCACTTCTTCAAAAGATCTTTAGTAACATATGTCGACATTGGTCATCTTTCGTCTTCCTCTTTTTCAAAACAAAACACATCTTGATGAGTTTCTTGGTATTCTTCATTTGAGAGTTCTTGGAGTTCTTTTGTCATCAGATCAGTTTCAGGTTTCGTTATGAGCTCTAAAATGCTCTTTATTTCTTTCATAGCTAAGATTGTGCCTACTGTAGACTTGTTCAAGCCATACTGCCTAGCAACACCAGACATCTTGTGCCCACTTTCTGCCTTGGCTATTATCTCTTTGGTTTCTGCGGTGAGCACAGTTTTTGACACTTATCTTTTCAGGCTCCATAATATTATCAGTATCTTTTTTAAATAAAAAGTTCAGAAAAGCACTTACAAAAATTCAGAGAACAGAAATCAACTAGTCCACAAAAAATTATTTAAATGCAAGGCCTGGGTGAAATTCGAAATTTGGTATTAAAACATTAACAAATATCTGATGAAACAGTTAAACTTTCATCTTTCTTAAATAAATTGCGACGCAAAACTTAACAAGTGCCCGTTCGACAGTCTCGCGAAGACTATAAAAAATTATTTGTCAGAATGGTAAACAAAAAGCTGGAATTACAAGGGAGAATTTCAAAATTAGGAGGAATACTATCCGATCGGTATTGGGTTGAGCATTGATGTTGGCGTCTCTTGTGTTCCGAAAGGTTTCGAATTGTCTATTCAGAGAAAGAGCCTACACTGCTAATATTTCCATATAAAATCGCGTAGAAGAAGGTTTTGAATTGTTACCTGAAGACAAGGGAAAATCAGTTGGTATTCGTTATTTTCTTTTGCTTCTTTTTATGTTTGTTCAGTAAAGTGTTCATTATCCAAACATGTGTTCATTGTCTGATCATAAAAATCTTTAGTGAAAGTGTTTGTTATCCGATTTGTTTGCTATCCGAACTGTTCGTTAATCGATCACCCACTGTATATGCTCAGAAAATGTTTAATCCATAATGTTTTTTATTCAAAAGTATAGGCATAACTAGGCTAACAGATCAATAGATTTAAAAAGTATAAATAAATAAATTTGAAATTATTGTGTAATGACTTGTCCCTTAATAATAATTTAAACACTATTGAAAAACTTTTTTGTAGATGAATTGGATGTAAAATGGTAGGCTAGTTTATGTTTTGTGAGTGGAAAAGAAAAGAAAAAAAATGATTCTAAATTTAACGAGGTTGAAAGCATTAGTTTAATAAAATGGTTATGCTCAAGAGAATGATGCTTTACTTATAAGAATTATTAACACTAAATTTACAACATTTCAGACATTATTATGTCATATTTCCACTCTCTTTTAGTATGCAGGAAATGTAGAAGTAAAATTGCCTTATCTCTGCTTCATATGCTACAAATTTTGCATTATTAATACAGGAGATCAATAAGTGTGTATTGATATTTTTATATATTATTATGCATTTTGAATCTTTATATTTATGTAAGTTACCTAAGCATAAAGAATATAAGATAGAGATTCCATATCATATATTATATAATCCATTAGTATAAGCCCAGAATTTTTAATACTTGGTTGGTATCATGCTTTTTCTTTGTCTCTCAACAAGCACGATATAACAGAGACTACTGTATTTCTAATTTCTCCAAGCTCTTGAGGTAGGTTTTCTCCCTTGTATGATGTATGATCTGTGTGTTGTCAAAGGATACTTGCACTTGGTTATCTATGACAAAAGCAGCTATAGCTGTGGTGGTAAGGCCCTTTTTGATGGAGAAGCCACATGTTCTTTTATACAGACATATATTGGTTTTTGAGTGAATGAGTTTATTATTGCAACCAGTTACTGTTTCTTCATAAAGATGATAACTATTTATTTATTATACTTTTATATCTATACATTACTATTAATATAAAGGATCTATGAAAAGCCATCGTGTGTGTGTGAATTCCTTATAACTCCTGCAATTTTTGTTCATTCCAGATGAAATTTTGGTTATGTTCATTTTATGTTCTGACGGAAAGTATAAGCTACTTATTTAGTGAAAATATTAGCTATAGAATAGATGTTTTATTGATTTTGGATTGATGATTACACTTACGTTACAGTGATGTCAGTGACCTCATTTAGTTTATGCTTGACAACATTCCTTAAGTTGCATTTTAAAATATTTTGGCAAATAGTGTATTTTTAAACTTACTTCATTAGATTTAAAATTTAACCTTTAAAAAAAGATAGCTGCATTGTGTCACTTCTATAACAAATTTAAAAAAAAAAAAACTTTTTGTAGTTACCAAGTGACATTATGTTATCCAATAGGAAGTAAAGATCTAACAAGCCCGTTATTTATCACTCATCTAACTAATTCATCTTTGTTTTATCAACATGGAATTAAAAAGACTTGCTATTTTGTCAAAAAAAATAATAATAAATGCCTAGGGAAAAGCATAAGAGATTTTACTCTTCGGTTAAATTCTATATCTAAAAGAATAAGAACAACTGAGACCCCTGAAGGTCATGAAGTTCGACTTGAGTATCATTGAGTAAGAATGGCTTTGTCAAGAGCTGCACTTAAAAAGTATTCCATCATGTTTAATGAGGAAATTTCTAGTTGGGCTGCAATATGAAAAAATTGTAGACCTATAAATTCCCACTGTCATCTGGTCATCCATTCATTTGTCTATCTTTAATCTTGAGAACAGTTAGATAGATGAAATTCAAGACCAGATATGGAAACCTTAGGGGCAGGAGACTCCAATTAACTATATACAAACTTCCAATGCAAACCAGAAGGCATGTTATTTCAATTCAAAACTTTTTCCTGAAAGCAGATAGCATTTAATAAATGACTGGCACAATTATTGTTAAAGAAAAAGTATGATGTACAGGGGCAAACCACTACTAATTTGGGGTTGAGAACATGTATTTTAAATTAAATAAATTAAAAATATGATTAAAAATTACAGCCTGGCATTGTGACAATGTCATAATAAATAATTGCTCATTAATATATAGGCTCCATGACATGATCACTAGAAAAATGAATCAAAGAAGACTTCCAATCTGTCAGTATGGTTTAATTTGAGAATAAAACATCTTTTGAATAGTTTGGGACAAATCCATTCTAAATAGGAAGGATTGCCGACAAAAGGATTGGAACAAATCTACATACATTGCCTATCAAAACACCTGAAGACGATAAATACAAATGACGCAACAAATCTCAGTGATTATTGAAAATTAGTACTGAATAATGTGCACATCACTTGTCTAGTTTATAGGATAACAGATTTATCTCAAAATATCTTTAAATAAATAAATTTAATACTAATTTATCTTAAAAAAAAATGGTTAAATTTTTAAGATTTAATGGTTTGAACTAGAAAAGATAGTAAGGTTTGATTGCATGAAAATTCATAAATTTTAAATCATTTATAATTTTTTCCATAAATTTTAAATCACTTGTTTTAGTTGTTTTTGCTTTAAAATTATCAGTTCCATTTGAAGTTCTGGAAGTTCATAACAATTTTGTGGCTAGTTAACATTAGTATAAGCCCAGAATTTTTAATACTTGGTTGGTATCATGCTTTTTCTTTGTCTCTCAACAAGCACGATATAACAGAGACTACTGTATTTCTGTTCTTGACTCCTTCAAATCAACATTTTGATTTGAAGGAGTCAAGAACATTTCCTTTTACAGTTTTCAATTAAGTGATGTCCTTAATTAAGGGGTTAATTTAATAAATAGGCTTGTGAAGAAAAATGTGATAGAAACACAACAAAAATCCAGCTCATGAAACACAAAACAATGGAGAAAAACAAACATTTTCAATTGCTTTTAGCAATTATCTTCAAGTTAAAAAACTTATTCAGAAATGGATATCAGAATAGAATGTAATAATTTAAAATATAAAACAAACATATGATTAGCATATGATTAGCTATCAGAGGCCAGTAGCTATATGTGTTAGTATTGGGATGTAAAGGCCAGTAGAAACAACATGGATATCAACTACAAGGACAACAACATGTTATTCCCAGCTTGGAGGACATGTTTGAATATTTAATATTACTTTTACACCTGAATATTATATCCCAATACAAACACATGACCTCTAATGTTTTATAAAGTGTTTTAACGATAAAAGATAATATTTCTATTCAATTGCCTTAACTGACAAATTTGTCAAATATTTAATAATTGCATGTCATTAAACTATTGCTAATCTAGATTAGCAAGAGTTTAATGACATGCAATTATTTGTATTTAATGACATGTAATTTGGCATTCCTTGTATAGAGGAATGCCAAATTACTGAGAGTATATAGGCCTAAAATTTGTGATATTGCTGCCTTTTAGTGCTGATTTTTTTGTCTGTAGGTAGGTAAATAATGCAATGCACAGACATACAATACTGTACATCAAAGTGAAGTAATAAGATATGTGACATGGCTAACATTTTCACAGAAATGGAATTGCATAGACATGAAGGATATGCTGGATAACTGAGAAACCAGATTAGCAAGAGTGTATTGTATTATGTTTTGTCTTTTTGCTTAAAAATGTTGTATTTTGTATTATCTATTAAATCAAATATAAAAATAAACTACCAAATTATCAAGTTCTCTAAGTAATCAGAAAGTCAGGCTTTTCAGCAGTTTATTTCTATTTAAATTAATGAGTAGAATGAGGTGTAATAATTTTATGCAAAAGTACTAAATACAATAGTTTTGGTGCAAAGACATGATTAATCATGGGTTAGATTTTTTACAAAATACAATAAATGAAAAATTTTCTGAATATTAGAACTGAAATTATTCTACATATCCTAATTTAAGATTAATTGGAATGGAAATATTTGAATACAATATTTGTATATTTATAATATTTTTAAACTTCGTAAATTGTTTAAGAACTCGATGAGTTAAGAATATTGTACTTTACATGACATATTAAATTTGTAACAGTAAATTATTCTTACTTTTTTAGGAAACTGAATTGATTTTAAGGAAGGAAGCTAAAGTTTTGAATGATGACAAACTTTCTGATGTTTCTCAAAATAGTTCTGATGTCAGTAGTGTTCTTTCAACATATAAAAGGTATGCAATCATAAAATTGTAAAGCTGAAAATGTGATTAGACTTATTACTAACATTACAATACAAATCTTTTATTATTAATTTGTTTTTTTACTGGTGAGTGCTGTCATGCAGTGCTGAATGTGCCATGATGTGTGTTTTGAATGGTTCTCCTTAGCTTCTTTAATGTGTTACAATAAACTTCTGAATTGATTATGGTGCCTTTTGTTTATGAATTCCACTAACAGCACTCCTCTTCTGTCTCAAAAGACAGTTGCCATGACTATCGTGGTAGACAAAGTTTGCCAACACTACTATGGTTTTGATGAGTGAGTAGGTCCCATTTTATTGATTGATTTGTTTTCTCTCTGCATTTATGCACAAGACTCAAGTCTCATCACTTATCTGATCTGATAAAAAAAAAAACACCTACTCTGTCATAACGTTCAAGGAAAGTCAACACTGATCCTATCCATTGTTTTATAAGCTCTTCCAAAAGCAGTTTAGGCAGCCACCTGGCACAAAACTTCTGGTAGCCTAATGCTTCAATGATCATTTCATAAAGAATTGTGTGAGAGATTTGTGGAAACACACCAGAAATCTCCAAAATGGTGGTTCTCAAACCTTTTCATCAATCTTCTAAACCAATGTATCTATTACCACAGTCAGCTGACTACTTCTCTCTTTATCATAGACACACACAACAAACCAATGCCAACAAATATGAAATTAATAAATAAAGCTGTTTTGTTTTGCATTGTGCACCTGATGCTTTTTTAAACAAATTAAAATGTTTGTAAATATTTCTTTATTTATTAATTTCATATTTGCTGGTATTGGTTTGTTGTGTGTGTTTATTCTATCCCAGTATTGGCAAGTTTATCTTGGACATTGGTCTATCCAGTGTCAAATGTGTTTGAATAAGATTGTTTGTAACTGTTTTTTATATCAATGGTTTATAGTTATTTCTTTGATGTACTCTAATTCTTTTAATGTATTTTGTATTTTCATGTAAAATGTAAATGTTTTTATGAGGGGAGGGCTGTGAAGATGGCAAGTTTTGTATATCTAAGGATTATATGAGAGAGATGGTGTATATAGCAGGTGAAATATTGGTTTACTGAATGTATTAGTGCATACTTTCTCATTCTCTAAGCTAATATCTATGTCTAGGAAATATATGTTTGTGGTAATGGTATTAGTTTGATCTAACTCCAGTTTAAAGACTGTATTTATTATTGTTCATTTGATTTAAAAATAACTGAATGTTTGGTTTTTGCTGTCATATTATAAAGATGTCATCAATATGTTGTAGATAACATATAATATCCTTGTTGATTTTCTCAATTATTTTTACTTTTCCAGAAAGTATGGCAGTTGACCAAAAAATGACCCATCTCCAGATTTTTCCAGTTTTGGACTTGAGACCTTGAAACATCAAGAAATGCAAAACAGTTCAGGAGCTTTTCTATTTGTATGAATATTAGTGTGTGTGGGGCATGATTTTGTTTACCCTCTTTGAAGCTTAATAACTTGTGCTTTTTGTTGAAAATTTCTGAAATTTTGCAGAGAGGTTAATTTATTATGAGGATTGATGTTATTAAATTTTGGTCGAGGGGCTAGAGAGATAAAGATGGGTTGTGTGTCATATCTAGAGTAGGGTCAGACTTAAAGACAGTTTTATTTGTTATTATCATTTACAGTTTTTTATAAAATTTATCCCTAACTCAAAATTAAGCTTTTTACCATTTTATAATAATTAAAAATATAAAAAGTTTTTAAAATAAAATATAACAGGTGGTGCCACCAAATGTAGCCAGGAAATTTAAGCAACTTGTTGCTAGATTTTTTGTTCTACTTTGCATATTGTTATTTTACATAGGATACTTGCTATGAGACTACTGATTCGTAGCCCTTTTCTTTGTATATATGTATCATTGTTAAACATAAAGAATGAAGAATAGCAGATAATGTGCATCATTTCCAATAAGAGTATATAGCAATTTAATGCTTACAGAATTAGTTGGAATAATAAATCTCTTAATTCACAAAAGCATGGTGCAAAGAGTATAGATAAATATAAACTTCAAAGTTCTTTTCATTTTTTATCCCAGATGGTAATTATGTTTAAAATTGAACACAAAGTCTGTCAAAATAATAGTTACCATTTATTCACTTTCACTGCTCTGGAATACAATTTTTGAATACCAACCTTGTTTTGTAGGCTCTAAGAAATTATAAAAATTGTTTCTTTTAATTATGCATTTTTTCATTGTTTTAAAAAGAAATTTTTTAACTCTGGCAACCAAGTAGTCTACAAACGAAAATCAGTTATCAAAAATTGTATTCCAGAATATTGAAAGTGAATAAATGGTAACTACTTTTTTGACAAACTTTATCTTTAATTTTAATTTTAATTATAAACTTGCAAATTTAAAACTGTCATTTGTACAGAAGATTTCTTAATTTTTTAATCATCAATAGCAAACTTGGGTTGTCAATAGTAAACATATGAGCTTTAAGGGCTAGTGTATGGAATTTTTGTAGATGCTTATCTAGTTTGTTGGATAATTGCTCTTGTCAACCACAGATCTAAGATTTTTTCCTTGTTTATGAATCTTTGCAAATACAAGAGGACTAGAAGTGCTAGGGGTCTTATATAATGCATGATTTTAAAAATGATAACTTTTATCTTAGATTTGATCAGTATGATTATTCTTAAAATAAGTAAGACAAAACCTTTCACACTTTGTTTCTAGCAGTTTAATCACTAAGTACAAACATTTTTGGCCGTTTTGAATGGCCTTCTTCAGGTACAATAAGGTTGGTTGGAATGTCGGTTAGCAGATATTCAAATGACGTCATTGTGTACAAAGGTTTCTTCTTACTAGTGACATCGTTGCTGATAACAAAGTTTAGACAAAATCAACATTGTTTGATATTATTATTCAAGGTGTGCGAATGACTATTGATGATATAATTGCTAAAATTGGAAAATAAAAAACAAGATAAGTAAAGGAAATGCTCTGATGAGGGTGCATTGGCCTATTTAGTTTAAGAGGTTATCAAAGAGTGATTGCCATACAGAGGAGAGCGAGTCTGCATCTCTGCTGTTAATACAATTCTCCTTGAAGGATTTCGCAAAGATTTCAATTGCTTCAAATGTTCTAAGTTTGTTATTGTCAAGCATAGGTGTAATAATCTTAACCTTTTCCCATTTGGCTGTTATATTTGGTTCACTTGCAAATTGGGCTAGGGTGAAATTAAAGTTTTTGTTGTATGTGTCATATTTGTGCTCAGTTATCCTTTTTGTAAGTATCTGTTGGTTGAGCCAATGTATGTTAATTTTTTGTTTGGATTAAATCTGTTGTCCTCTAGCAGGATCGAGTAAATCCCCGGTCTTCTTGCTTCGCTGCATTTGTCCTTGGTATCAACTAGAAGTTTATATATTGTAGGGTTGCATTTGTATGTAAGAGCAGCTTTGACCTCCTTGATTATGATTTTAAACACTTGGCTCATTCTAGGGTCAAAATCAACTACAATGTGCTTACCTTGCTGTTTTAGAGGTCTGGAATTAATCGCTTCGGTTTCTAAGCAACTATGTATTTTTTTAGCAAGCCTATCTATTAATTTACTGTTGTACCGTGGGCTAAGGAGATGTGTTTGATGTGTTGGATTTCTTGTAGCATGTCCTTAATGCTAGAGTAATTGATAAAAGCTCTATGGATTAGAGCCCTGAAAGCGGATATTTTATAAGTAAACAGGTCATTCGAGGTTGAGGGAATGAAGAAAGATTGAAGATTAGGCTTATGGAATACCTTTGTGGCTATACAACCATAATTCAGGAAAATATTGAGGTCAAGGAAATGGGCCATCTTATCATCCTGTTGGTTTAACTTTAACTTAAGTCCAAATGGGTTGTTATTCACAATCTGCAGAACTCTGTTTATATCTGGCTTGGATCGCCAAACAATAAGAATATCATTGACATAACACGTGTAAAGAGTGATTTCTGTGTTGAAGGATTCTAAGACTTGGATATCTAATTTTCTAACAACTAATTCACAGAGGTCTCCAGATAGGGGGCTACCCATTGGAACCCCTCTTTTTTTTAAGATAGATTTGTTGGTTGAAGGTGGAAAAAGAGATGTAGCACATTAGATGGGCTAGTTCTAAAACCTGCTTGTGGTGTTTAGGCTTGGAAGAGGAAATCTCTGGTAGACCATCCACTTCAACTAATGAACGACATATCTCTCAAGTCAGAGATATGGTGCTTAGTGATTGCTGTTTAACAATTACGGGCCTTTATTGAACATGTACCAATATTATTTGGATTTAAATTTAATAGTAAATTATTCAATGAGATCAATTATTTAGTTAAAATAAAAATAACCATATTTCTAAAAATTTTAAAAGATAAAATATAGAAAACAGTCTCCAAGCTAAAACACTCAATTGGTACCAATTCCAACTGTTTAATTATGACATTAAACAGTTAACAATAAAAAGATGTTTAATTTACTCTGCTTTTTCCATTTTCTTATCCATATGCATTTCACCTTCTTTCTTCTGCCTTGTCAGTGGATAACATTGCTTGTTTCACATTGATGCTTTTATACCATACAAAGCTATCCCAGCATGCATCTAATGATATGCCATTATTTAAATTTATATTATTTACATATTTTAGTATACTGAAGTGTTCTTTAACTTAACATTTAATTATATTATTTTTTTTTATACAGTATTTTTATATTATTTTTATTAAATTTACAATCATATTTGTTACAATGTTGGAACCAAGAAGATTCTGTATTCTTTAATTGTATTGCTGCGTCATGTTCTTTTAGTCTTTTTTCCAGCTTCTGTTTTGTTTCATCTATGTAGCATTTTGGTTGAGAAATGTGTACGTGAGAGTTTATATACTATTCATTCTTACATCCAGTTGATGATTTTTTTTCTTTGTTATAAATAAAATTTAATGAATTTGATAACCTGTTGTTTTGAGATAGGATGATAAGTGTAGAAAGATCATTAAATTGACTTTTATATTTTTCATAAAAACTATTTTATAGGGAAAGAATGTACAATGGATGATCGGTTAATGAACATAATCCGTTTCAAGACTTTGTTCACTATCCAATTATCAATTTACCATAGGTTTTTATGGGAATTTGATTAATTCATTCTGGAAAATCCAAAAATAAAAAATGTATATTTTCTTACTACATTTATTTATATGTAATAATAAAAATACATATATACACAGTCTTGCATTTTTATTAATCATGTTTTTTCCATTTGTGGGGTTAAAGAGTCTGTCTAATGTTGACTGCTTTTCTCTCTTCTTCAGGATTTTTCAAAAGTAATTAATAGCATTGTAATTGTGTAGATCCCCAAGCCTATTAACCTCAACCTGGTTTGGATGCCATTCTAAGACCATTGTTCTGCATCCTCCCACTTCTTCAAAAGATCTTTAATAACAGATATCGGCATTAATCCTCTTTTTCAGAAGAAAACATATTTCCCCAAGTTTCTTGGTGTTTTTTATTCAAGAGTTCTTGGCATTCTTCTGTTATCAGATTCATTTCAGGTTCCATTATGAGCTCTTTAATGTTCTTTATTTCCCAGATGTGATTTTTGTTACTCCTTTAGCTGCTTGAGTCTTCTTGATTATACTGTATCTTTCTAAATAAGATTGAACTGCAGTCTACTGTAGACCTGTTCAAACCATGCTGCCCACCCAGAAACATCAGACATCTTCTGCCCACTCTCTACCTTTCTTATTATACTCTCACCTTTCGAAAATAAAAACCGATGCAAAACTTAATGAGTGCCCATTCGACAATCTCACAAATACTATAAAAAAATTGTTTCTGTCAGAAAAATAAAAGGCTGAAATTACAAGGGAAAGTTTCAAAGTTTGGAGGAATACTATCCAATCAGTATATACCGGGTTGAGTGTTGATGTTGACGTCTCCTCCGAAAAGTTCCAAATTGTTGCCTGAAGACAAGGGAAGACCAATCAGTGTTTATTATTTTACATTGCTTCTTTTTGTGTTTGTTCTGTAAAGTGTTCGTTGTCTGAACATAAAAAATCTTTCACAAAAGTGTTTGTTATTCTATTTTTTCATAGACCGAACTGTTCATTAACCAATCACTTACTGTATACCTTTTAGTTATTTTCTCATTTTTTATGCTATATTTGTTACTTATGAAATTGTCATACCACTTACTAAGAATCTCTCTGGGATATCCATTTAACCTGTACTTTTTAAATATAAGGACCTTGAATAAGTTCTCGCTGTTCTTTAACAGATGGTATTACCAGAACCACGTGTGTTTATTTTTAGATGGTGACGCATCTGTAAGGAAGTACAATAAGCGACCTTGAAATTCAGTATATATCATTTCACCAAAGTGTAAACAACTTATTTTTTCATTGTGTTAAACATGTCTAGTTTCGTGCCAAAAAAAGAGTATTTGTGGGGAATTTTATTGCACTGTTTCATTCAAAAAAAAATCTGCAGCTGAAGCACACAGAATTCTTGTTGATACTTATGGCGACCATGCTCTGTCGGAAACAACATGCAGAGATTGGTTTAGACGCTTCAAAAATAATGATTTTGATGTTGAAGATAAAGAACGATCTGGTGCACCAAAAAAGTTTGAAGATGAGGAATTAGAGGCATTACTTCATGAAGACTCATGTCAGACGCTAGCTGAATTTGCAGAATCATTAGGAGTTGATCACACAACAGTTTCGAAACGTTTAAAAGGATTAGGAATGATTCAAAAGCGAGGACATTGGGTGCCGTACGAATTGAAGCCAAGAGACATCAAACGGCGTCTTTTCACATGTGAACAGCTGCTTCAACGGCAGAAAAGGAAAGGTTTTCTGCATCGTATCGTGACAGGTGACAAAAAATGGATACACTACGATAACCCTAAGTGTAGAAAATTGTGGGGTAAGCCCAGCCATGCATCAACATCATCAGCAAGGCTGAATATCCATGGTTCGAAGCTTCTGCTCTGCATTTGGTGGGATCAGCTAGGTGTAGTTTATTACGAGCTGCTCAAACCAAACGAAACCATCACAGGAGATCGCTATTGACTACAATTGATGTGTTTGAGCCAAGCATCAAAGGAAAAACGGCTGCTATATGAGCAGAGACACGACAAAGTGATTTTGCAACATGACAATGCTCGGCCACATGTTGCATAACCGGTGAAAACATACTTGGAAACGCTTAAATGGGAAGTCCTAACCCACCCACTATATTCACCAGACATCGCCCCTTTGGATTATCACTTGTTCTGATCGATGGCACATGGCCTGGCTGAGCAGCACTTCCATTCTTATGAAGATGCCAAAAAATGGGTTGATTCTTGGATAGCCTCAAAAGACATGTTGTTTTTCCGACGTGGAATTCAAATGCTGCCAGAACGATGGGAGAAAGTAGTGGCTAGCGATTGACAATACTTTCAGTGACGTGTTTATTACAACTTTTTTAAAATAAAGTGTTAATTTTCAGAAAAAAACAGCGAGAACTTATTCAAGGTCCTTATAGTTGTTTTTCTTCTCTTTTTATATCTTCTGTAATTGTAATTCTTGTTAAAGTTTTTTTTTAATTCCATAATAAATGTGTTCTTTTTTATATCATTTTTTATACCAGTAGATAAACTTAACACATTTAATATAAAAATAAAGATTATAGATTAAAGATTAGCAGACGAGAAACATAACAAAGATCCATAGCTTTAACATTGGTTCCATTTAACCTGGGACCAAAATGGATAGTCCTGGCAGATAGCTATTTCCTTAATCCTAAGTCTATCTTAAATTCTAAGTTCTATCAAGAGAGAGTTTACTTAAACTGTTTAAAGTTAATACCTTGGGATGACACTTCATAGCTCCTAGATTCTTCTATGCAATGTTGTCTGGACATTGGCAATCTAAGGTTGGGGTGTCTAGAGCAGACAAACTTAGCGATGTAAGTATTGGCAGGTGGAATGTCATGTAGGGTCCCTTGATAATGGCACAATGAGCTGTATCTATGGCTTCTGGGGATGTCTGCCCTGATGATTGAGTGTGACCCTTTTTTATATGCATTCCACATAAGAACTATCTCAGGTGATCATGATTTAATGTGGTCTAAGTTCGAGCTGTCTGGGTTCTGTTAATACAGGACATCACAAATCGGACGGTTTGGTCAGATTGTTGATACTTTCCCTTGGTGTTACGACTCTCCTTATCTGATAATTTGTCTGTTTGACAGTTTCTCCCCATTAATAATTGACTTTTTGACGAAGGTTGTAACATAAGTCCAAACATTGCAATAATCATCGTCTTGAGATGGACATTTAATTGGTTTTATCTGTCATAATATTGACTGTGGGTGAGAAAAAGGAAGTGGGGTTTTTTCCACTTCTCTTGAATTTTAACTAATTAATTTAATTACCTAATTACCCCCTCTAGAATCTCACATATATATACATATATATTGATTAAAGTTTATAGCTTATTGAAATAATTCTGAAAATAAGATGTTTTTAAACATCTTCAATCATGTCAAAAACTAAAATTTTATTAGAAAATCATTTAAAAAGATTAGTTGAAAAGCTTTTCAAATTAAAAATTGTTTAAAAATTTTTAAGGAATAATTTAAAAAAAAACCAGAACTTCTCATAAATAGTTTAGAACATATTAATAATAATTAATACTTTGATTATTTCAATTTATTTTTTTATTTCAATAGTGAATTTCTTACTAATTTGTGCAATTTTATTAATCAGTGAAGGTGATCCAGATATTTATGAAGAGACTTATTCTAATTTGATTAAATTTGTTGAATCATCGCTTGATACATACAGAGTAAGTAACAATAGATGTTTAGCTATTAAGAAACTGTAACATTTAATCAATGTATTAAATTTAAACACTCTTATTTAAAAAATATTTATATTTAGATTTAAACATCTGGAGTAACTATTTAAAAATCAGATTATTATAAATTGTACTGATAATGAAATTAAAATGCTTTCAAAATATTTTTTTATTATATCAGACATGACAGAATAGTTTTATTAAAGTAACATTAATAGACACTATAACTGGAACCTGTTACTGGTGTTCCTAGTGAAAAAAAAAAACAGTCTATCACAAACGTTTTCGAACTTTTGGATAGTTCTTTCTCAGTTTTCATGAGGAACACCAGTAACAGGTTCCAGTTATAGTGTTGATTTCACCCTCGATGTTAAGGTGATGTTGAACTTCTTATTTAACATTAATAGTATACAATAATAAGTTAAGATGCTTCTCATAGATACATAATAATGTAATAAATATTTTTAAATGAAATATTAACTTCATTATTAATTTATAAATTTTGTTCCTTTTTTAGCATGAATTAGCAATGATTTTGTATCCAGTTTTTGTTCATATGTATCTAGAACTTGTCTATAATGAACATGAATTACAAGGTACTTTGTTTTAACATTCATATTTGATAATTAACTTGTTCAGTGCTGAATCTTTTTTACACAATATATTAAACATATATAATTTAATTTAATTTATTATCAATATTAAATTATAAATAAATATACTTAAAATTAAAATTACTAAATGTTAGAAATGTTTAATAGGTGATATTTTGTTAAAAAGGATAAATGAAAACATGTTTAACCTGTATTTTGTGAGTCTAACAAATAAACTAATAGAAAAAATAAAAGATTAAAAGTTGAAATATAAATTGAATAATAGGACCAAAAATAATAGGACCAATTTGCAAGAACTTTTTGTTTGTTTTTTATAATAAATTTTTCAGATTATAAATTGGAACATAAAATCAAATTTCAAACAAGAATAGCTTAAAAAATCTTTATAAAATGAAAATCTACATTTCAATTAAATAGTTATTTTAACTTCATTCAAGCTATGCTATAACTTTAAAGAAATTAGTCTTTTAACTAAAAGACTAATTTCTTTAAACTTATACTGACTTTAGAGTTATAGCTTAAGTTAAATTAGTGCAGAATATAGAGTTGCTCCTAAGTAGAGATTTAGTTATTTTTTGAAAATTTTAAAAAATTTTTTATTTAATTATTTTTAAAAATAATACAATGTTTTTATTTTCCTTTTGCTGTAAGATATTCATTTACCTGATTCACATATTTAGAAGGGAGTCAAAAAGAAGTCAAAAAATAAGTTGCATATTTAGAAGTCAAAAAATAAGTTGCACTTGTACCAAAAACAGAAGTATGAAACATATGGGTCAAAAATTTTTGTGTAAATGTACAATCCAAATGCTACATTTTGACATAATGTGAGGTTTGCTGACCTGAAAAGGGGAAGTTAGATAAACTCACATCGGGATGTACGAGGGGTTTAGAATTGCATGTGGGTAGTGGTGGACACATGTTGACTTAAGTACCTTTACAAATGAAACCTGTTTATTTTACATAAGAAAAGCTTAAAAGGTGTTTCAAGAGATCTTGCTCACTGATGAAGATCAATACAGAGTCTATGGATGCAAATTTCTAGCTGTTGGAATCTTGTTGAGTTATTGAGGCCCTGGGGTGATGTCATGGGTAGTCCAGTGGATGAAGGATGTTAGTGAAGCACAGACAGGAATCAGGAAACTTTGTTAGGAGTGATGGCACCAAAGACAAGAGGAGTGCACAGGTCACTTTGGACAGTACAAACTGACAGAAATTCACAGTTTGTCCTTGAAATCCAGGGTTTAATTAATTTCTGTCCTCAATTGCTCATTCCAATTAGTCACTTTTCCTTGTTCTTGCTTTTCAAGTGGTTGATCACTCATTACTATGTGTAACGAGATCTCAAGAGAAGTCAAAATTGAAGTTTAATTTGATCCAAACTGGAGAAATGATGTAATTTGAATATAAATTATTTATAAATACGTATGTCAAGTTATATTTTTATTACTACGTAAAATATATTTAAGAGTTTACGACCACTGTGCTGGGTGAGACGTTGTTGAAAGAAAAAAGTTATGCATTTCATCACGTACATAAACAGTGTCGTAATTCGCCAAGTGCAAATCAGCAAATTCGTAAAATTTTTGTTTATTTTGAACAATCCGGATAATCGAAAATCCGGATAATGGAGGTCCGGATAATGGAGGTTCTACTGTAT
>NW_019384799.1:358581-362984 GCF_000671375.1 Centruroides sculpturatus | reverse complement strand
CCGCGATTTCTGATATTATTTTTCTGCGAAAACTTCGTTGACCTTTGGAGACATCATTAATATAAATAATTTTTATGGCCGTTAAATAAGAAATGTTTCTTTCACAAGAAATGTATAAAATTACAGTACTAAACAGACGATAGGTCGCCTAACTCGCCGTAGCGTGACGCTAGACGGCGAAAAATATATATTTAATTATAATAAAGTTACAATAAATTAAGTTAATATATAATTATATATACAGTACCTAATTTATATATAATTAATATATAATTATATGTACAGTACCTAATTTATATATAATTTATATAATACTGTCCAGACGATAGAAATCTCTCCGTAGCGTGGCGCTACGGACGGCGGGTAAGTAGTTCGGCTGCCCGATGACGTTTTACGTATTATAGGAGTTATTTTTACCGTTGTTTACGGATAATGCCACAATTTTTATAGGAATCATAACTATAGGAAACGGTTTTATAGGGGGATCTACTGTATTTTTATTATTAAATCTATAAAGGCATTCAGTAATAAATAACATTTATAATTGTCTGAATATTTATTAAAATTTTTTAAGAGAAATTCAAACTGGATTAAAGCAGTTGAAATTAAAGATCAACGTTTTTTGGGAGAAGAATAATTACAAACTACATTAAAAATAACATATGGAAGAATAAAAACAAAAAAATTAAAATGGCTTAATTGGCATGAATAAGGGAAAAATTATTATAAAATATTGATTTAATTGTTTTAAATGTAGAAAATTTTTAATGTTGAAAAATTATGTAATTATTACATTTCTTGAACTTAAAGTTTGATTTCTAATTTTCAATGAATTTCATTTTATCTTTATTTTGAAAATATCTTTTTTCTTTAGATCAGGTCAGTTTACAGTGCGTATGTCAAGGGACACTTATAATTTTCTTAAACGCCATGTTCAAGATAAGAAAAACACTGTTTTGCAAAATATAATTCAGGAGCATCTTTATTTAGATGGTAAGTTAATTTCTTATCTTAAAACAGTATAATAAAATTCTTAATATACAATTCATGGCTCTAACTATTAGACAACTTCACTCACAGATGTATTTACCTTTGAACATACATGCTTCATTTAAACAAACGCAGTATTGTTTAATACTTAATACTTAACTTGTTAAATACTTCTTTATTATGAAAATATATTATCGTAGCTTTATAATAATTGAAAAGAATTTACTAGGGCTGGGACAAGGTTGAGGTGAACACTTGCCTCAGGTGAGCAACTAGAAGGGACATGTATGAAAAATAAAAAAATGAATTAAAGCTAGCTGATATGCTCAGCACATAACTCTACCAATATACTAAATATTTCACATTAAAGTACAACATAGCTGATCTGTCTCATGTGCTGAAATTCTCAAAATTTTCACAGTCTTACATATCAACTATACTCTTGCTATATAAAACACTGCATCATAGGCTGATTGTCCGTCATGTTCTAGCTTTGCTTATGAGCATTATTTTGTATTATATTTAGAATTACTGTGTGCTTTAGTCATTTCTAATCATAATTAATGATTTAATACTATGTATTAAATCATTAATTAATTACTGTATTAATTAATTATTCATTAATTATGCATATGGAAGTTCAATAAAAGAATAATAAAGAAAAACCTGATTTAACAACAGCCAATCTTATTTTTAATTATTTAATAAAATAAAATAAAAGTAAAATTTATTATACTCTTAGGAAATCACGTTCAATTTGAAATTCATTCTAAAATCAAACACAAAAAATACTTCTTTTTTAATTTTTTATTGTACACATGATGTGAACAAATGTGTAAAATTATTAGATACATANAAGAATAATAAAGAAAAAACCTGATTTAACAACAGCCAATCTTATTTTTAATTATTTAATAAAATAAAATAAAAGTAAAATTTATTATACTCTTAGGAAATCACGTTCAATTTGAAATTCATTCTAAAATCAAACACAAAAAATACTTCTTTTTTAATTTTTTATTGTACACATGATGTGAACAAATGTGTAAAATTATTAGATACATATTTCAGAAACACACTTGTAGAAAAACTGGAAAAATATCAATAACTCTGTATGGAAATATGCTGGAAAAGTATAGGCGTAGAGTTCTTGATATTAGATACACACACATTAAAAACAAATACATAAACATTGAAGAAAGCTTTATCAATTTTTCAGAAACAAAAGAAAAATTAGTATTGATTTAGCTGGAAAAATTGTTTATAAATTAGAAAAGAATGGTCTCAACATTCAAAATGTTTGACATCAAGAATATTATAATGAGGCAAACATGACAGGAGTATACAGTAATACCTCGACTTATGCTACCCCAACTTACGTGAACCTGGAGTTACGTGATTTTCTAATCTTGTTGATTTGTCTTTTGTTTGAGCGCCATGCAATTCTCAATTACTCACTCCCCCCACACTATTGTTCAGCTTACATGTTTGGACGTGTTGTGCGGAATCGACGCATAGCTACAATTTATTTTGTGTTATTTATTTCTGTGTTTGTTATATCTACAGAGACTTGAGATACTCTATGTGGTGATTTCTTGTAACTGTGAACGAATCAAAAGACAAGATAAGATTAACGAGAACATTTAATAGCTTATATAAAACTGACTTGGATTTTACACAAATTGCGAAATTATACCCCAACTTATGCAAATTCGACTTACACAGTTATCGCTCAGTCCCACCTACCGCGAAGTTCGGGGTATTACTGTACAATGATGTACAACCCAAAGCCCTATGTGTTAATACTAAACCAAATGATCATCGTAATTAATTGGGCTATTTTTTGCTGCATTTAATTAGATTGTATATTCTAATTAATAGTAAAATTTTACAAATTATAACAGTTATTTGTTTCATTTGATGTATACTTGATCTCTGCCTTATTATTCATCAGTAATGTATTCTTTGATTTATTTTGATAATGTAATCTAATTATAAGTAATGAATATTTTTTATTTATTTTAATAGTATATGAAGGAATAACAAGAGCTAAAGTTCAAGTTGACAGCACTGCTGGAGCAGTATTGGGAGAAGCTGCAAGACAAGGTAAGTTTATTTGAACTTTAATTATTGATATAAAAAAGATATTTTTATACAGATTTTTAAGTGATTACTATTAATGTATTATTTTTAACTGTTTGCATGCCTCTTTTGATTAAAAAATATTTATAAAAATAGAAAATATTCATAATTGTTTTTGAAGATACAATAAACACACACTAACTTGAACTATTATAGATAGTGAAGGTTGTCCAAGTTTATGAAAATCCAAATTAGCAGGGTGTTTTCTCCAACATAGTGGAAAAGAAGAGGGTGGATATACAGTAATTTATTACAATCAATTCTTTACAGAAACTTTACTGAGCTTTAGTAGGTTATACTGCTGAATTCATTATTACAGGAAATGAGCTCAAAAAATTTCACAAAAGTACAACACACAGTAATGTAGAGTTTTTAGTAACTTATCAACTATAGTAATATGATGTATGGTATTGCAAAGACTTTTAGATATTGAAAACAGTTATTAATTATAATTTTTTTAAATTGCTATATAATTTTTTGAAAAAATTTGCCACTGTTATGCAAAATCCAAGTTGTCAGGGAATTTACTGTATTCTAATGCAATTAATCATTCATTATGAATCTTTTAGTTTTTACTAATATTATCTGAAGTTTTCAATAAAATCATTTAAAGCATTTGATTTAAAAAATTGTATAAATATAAAATACTAGCTTACCCATTGCACATTGCTGCAATCTCAGAAGAAACGAAATTCAAGCAAACTCATTATAATAAAATTTAATTTACATTTTATCATTTTTATTGAAACTTATTATTATTATTCATTTTCATCGGGAAAACATTTCAAAGTGTCATTTAAATTCTATTTATTTATTTTGTTTTTCTGTCTTGTGCATACACGAATAAATCAGAAGGTTTTCCGATGCGTGAGCTGGCCACATACAATTGTCCATGTGAGAAGCATGGATTCTCCAAATCTAGCCCACACACTTGCAACGATTGTCAGAAGTACAATATTCCCCATTTTTATATATTTTTTTTTAATCCTTTACAATTTTAACTATTTAATTGCTCCTTCCTCTCTTCCTTGGCATGTTGTGAAATTTCTGATAGTTGGATAATAAACCGTTTTATTGTAATTTGTCTTTTTAAATTATTTTGAGTCGATATTAAAATTTGAAAAAGGGGGATACCTAGATAAGTACAATAGGCGAATTTCTTCCTACAACTTCGGTCGTTGTTCGGGATACAGTTAAGATTTTAACGAAGTTCGAGCGAATACGTAATTAGCAAAAAAAGTCGAAATAAAGTGATTAAACAAAAATTATTA
>NW_019384799.1:343898-354338 GCF_000671375.1 Centruroides sculpturatus | reverse complement strand
CGATTTCTGATATTATTTTTCTGCGAAAACTTCGTTGACCTTTGGAGACATCATTAATATAAATAATTTTTATGGCCGTTAAATAAGAAATGTTTCTTTCACAAGAAATGTATAAAATTACAGTACTAAACAGACGATAGGTCGCCTAACTCGCCGTAGCGTGACGCTAGACGGCGAAAAATATATATTTAATTATAATAAAGTTACAATAAATTAAGTTAATATATAATTATATATACAGTACCTAATTTATATATAATTAATATATAATTATATGTACAGTACCTAATTTATATATAATTTATATAATACTGTCCAGACGATAGAAATCTCTCCGTAGCGTGGCGCTACGGACGGCGGGTAAGTAGTTCGGCTGCCCGATGACGTTTTACGTATTATAGGAGTTATTTTTACCGTTGTTTACGGATAATGCCACAATTTTTATAGGAATCATAACTATAGGAAACGGTTTTATAGGGGGATCTACTGTATTTTTATTATTAAATCTATAAAGGCATTCAGTAATAAATAACATTTATAATTGTCTGAATATTTATTAAAATTTTTTAAGAGAAATTCAAACTGGATTAAAGCAGTTGAAATTAAAGATCAACGTTTTTTGGGAGAAGAATAATTACAAACTACATTAAAAATAACATATGGAAGAATAAAAACAAAAAAATTAAAATGGCTTAATTGGCATGAATAAGGGAAAAATTATTATAAAATATTGATTTAATTGTTTTAAATGTAGAAAATTTTTAATGTTGAAAAATTATGTAATTATTACATTTCTTGAACTTAAAGTTTGATTTCTAATTTTCAATGAATTTCATTTTATCTTTATTTTGAAAATATCTTTTTTCTTTAGATCAGGTCAGTTTACAGTGCGTATGTCAAGGGACACTTATAATTTTCTTAAACGCCATGTTCAAGATAAGAAAAACACTGTTTTGCAAAATATAATTCAGGAGCATCTTTATTTAGATGGTAAGTTAATTTCTTATCTTAAAACAGTATAATAAAATTCTTAATATACAATTCATGGCTCTAACTATTAGACAACTTCACTCACAGATGTATTTACCTTTGAACATACATGCTTCATTTAAACAAACGCAGTATTGTTTAATACTTAATACTTAACTTGTTAAATACTTCTTTATTATGAAAATATATTATCGTAGCTTTATAATAATTGAAAAGAATTTACTAGGGCTGGGACAAGGTTGAGGTGAACACTTGCCTCAGGTGAGCAACTAGAAGGGACATGTATGAAAAATAAAAAAATGAATTAAAGCTAGCTGATATGCTCAGCACATAACTCTACCAATATACTAAATATTTCACATTAAAGTACAACATAGCTGATCTGTCTCATGTGCTGAAATTCTCAAAATTTTCACAGTCTTACATATCAACTATACTCTTGCTATATAAAACACTGCATCATAGGCTGATTGTCCGTCATGTTCTAGCTTTGCTTATGAGCATTATTTTGTATTATATTTAGAATTACTGTGTGCTTTAGTCATTTCTAATCATAATTAATGATTTAATACTATGTATTAAATCATTAATTAATTACTGTATTAATTAATTATTCATTAATTATGCATATGGAAGTTCAATAAAAGAATAATAAAGAAAAAACCTGATTTAACAACAGCCAATCTTATTTTTAATTATTTAATAAAATAAAATAAAAGTAAAATTTATTATACTCTTAGGAAATCACGTTCAATTTGAAATTCATTCTAAAATCAAACACAAAAAATACTTCTTTTTTAATTTTTTATTGTACACATGATGTGAACAAATGTGTAAAATTATTAGATACATATTTCAGAAACACACTTGTAGAAAAACTGGAAAAATATCAATAACTCTGTATGGAAATATGCTGGAAAAGTATAGGCGTAGAGTTCTTGATATTAGATACACACACATTAAAAACAAATACATAAACATTGAAGAAAGCTTTATCAATTTTTCAGAAACAAAAGAAAAATTAGTATTGATTTAGCTGGAAAAATTGTTTATAAATTAGAAAAGAATGGTCTCAACATTCAAAATGTTTGACATCAAGAATATTATAATGAGGCAAACATGACAGGAGTATACAGTAATACCTCGACTTATGCTACCCCAACTTACGTGAACCTGGAGTTACGCGATTTTCTAATCTTGTTGATTTGTCTTTTGTTTGAGCGCCATGCAATTCTCAATTACTCACTCCCCCCACACTATTGTTCAGCTTACATGTTTGGACGTGTCGCGCGGAATCGACGCATAGCTACAATTTATTTTGTGTTATTTATTTCTGTGTTTGTTATATCTACAGAGACTTGAGATACTCTATGTGGTGATTTCTTGTAACTGTGAACGAATCAAAAGACAAGATAAGATTAACGAGAACATTTAATAGCTTATATAAAACTGACTTGGATTTTACACAAATTGCGAAATTATACCCCAACTTATGCAAATTCGACTTACACAGTTATCGCTCAGTCCCACCTACCGCGAAGTTCGGGGTATTACTGTACAATGATGTACAACCCAAAGCCCTATGTGTTAATACTAAACCAAATGATCATCGTAATTAATTGGGCTATTTTTTGCTGCATTTAATTAGATTGTATATTCTAATTAATAGTAAAATTTTACAAATTATAACAGTTATTTGTTTCATTTGATGTATACTTGATCTCTGCCTTATTATTCATCAGTAATGTATTCTTTGATTTATTTTGATAATGTAATCTAATTATAAGTAATGAATATTTTTTATTTATTTTAATAGTATATGAAGGAATAACAAGAGCTAAAGTTCAAGTTGACAGCACTGCTGGAGCAGTATTGGGAGAAGCTGCAAGACAAGGTAAGTTTATTTGAACTTTAATTATTGATATAAAAAAGATATTTTTATACAGATTTTTAAGTGATTACTATTAATGTATTATTTTTAACTGTTTGCATGCCTCTTTTGATTAAAAAATATTTATAAAAATAGAAAATATTCATAATTGTTTTTGAAGATACAATAAACACACACTAACTTGAACTATTATAGATAGTGAAGGTTGTCCAAGTTTATGAAAATCCAAATTAGCAGGGTGTTTTCTCCAACATAGTGGAAAAGAAGAGGGTGGATATACAGTAATTTATTACAATCAATTCTTTACAGAAACTTTACTGAGCTTTAGTAGGTTATACTGCTGAATTCATTATTACAGGAAATGAGCTCAAAAAATTTCACAAAAGTACAACACACAGTAATGTAGAGTTTTTAGTAACTTATCAACTATAGTAATATGATGTATGGTATTGCAAAGACTTTTAGATATTGAAAACAGTTATTAATTATAATTTTTCTATTGTGAAGAAATTTTAAATTGCTATATAATTTTTTGAAAAAATTTGCCACTGTTATGCAAAATCCAAGTTGTCAGGGAATTTACTGTATTCTAATGCAATTAATCATTCATTATGAATCTTTTAGTTTTTACTAATATTATCTGAAGTTTTCAATAAAATCATTTAAAGCATTTGATTTAAAAAATTGTATAAATATAAAATACTAGCTTACCCATTGCACATTGCTGCAATCTCAGAAGAAACGAAATTCAAGCAAACTCATTATAATAAAATTTAATTTACATTTTATCATTTTTATTGAAACTTATTATTATTATTCATTTTCATCGGGAAAACATTTCAAAGTGTCATTTAAATTCTATTTATTTATTTTGTTTTTCTGTCTTGTGCATACACGAATAAATCAGAAGGTTTTCCGATGCGTGAGCTGGCCACATACAATTGTCCATGTGAGAAGCATGGATTCTCCAAATCTAGCCCACACACTTGCAACGATTGTCAGAAGTACAATATTCCCCATTTTTATATATTTTTTTTTAATCCTTTACAATTTTAATTATTTAATTGCTCCTTCCTCTTGTCCTTGGCATGTTGTGAAATTTCTGATAGTTGGATAATAAACCATTTTATTGTACTTTGTCTTTTTAAATTGTTTTGAGTTGATATTAAAATTTGGAAAAGAGGGGATTCCTAGATTGGCAAAATAGGCAAATTTCCTCCTACAACTTCGGTTTTTGTTCGGGATACAGTTAAGGTTTTAACAAAGTTCGAGCGAATACATAATTAGCAAAAAATAGTTGAAATAAAGTGATTAAACAAAAATTATTACAAATATCGTAAATAACAGTTCACAAATGCATATATAGAGATATTTTTTGGAGGGGGAAATGGTCTTCACAATTTGAAATTGATCGAACTCATGATGAAATGCTCATATACACTTGCGCCATCTATTGTAGGATAAATGTACTATGCCAGAAACCTTCGCGGAAGTGTATTAAAAAACTTCCCAAAGTTTCATGGCAATCGGATAAACGATGTGGTAATGCATGAAGGACATACAGACAGACAGCTATACGTTCATTTTTATATATATAGATAAATTATGAAAAAATTAAGTTTTATTTTATATTTTTAGAAATTCAGTGTTAATGTATTAATTTACAACTGAAATATTCATAAGTAAAATATCACAGAATATTTTTATTTTTAGAAATAATTAGTATTACAAAGTCAAAAGGCTTAATTATTTTATGATAGACTTACTAAAATTGGGATTATTTATATTCTTAGATATGCAGCAAATATTCTTAAAAAAAAGACAAACTATCTGAATTATTGACATGGAATTTATATTTACTAGGAATTAAATTTAATTTATTGATAGAATATCTTGTAACAATTCAGTTTTTATTTTTACAATGATTAATTCTAAACATTTCTTAATTTTAATTAGCCAATAAAGCAAAGGTTTATTATGGATTATTAAAAGAACCAGAGCTTCATATTCCATTAGAGGAAGATGAAGAATCAGGTGAAGGAGAAGATAAACCAAAGGTAGTATCAAATTTAAATAAAATAACCATATAATAATCTAGTAATGTGTATTATAACAGATTATATATATAGAGAATACTTTGAATAATACTTTTATTTGCAAGGCCTTTCTCAAATGTTTTTTAAATGAAAATTAAGTTATATAATTTTAGATGCCAAAATATTTTAATTAAAACTCCTTAAGCCCCAAGCCTGAGATATCTTGGGCAAGTTACATAGCGTTACGAAAAACTCAGTCATTAAGGCCACTTTTGAAATTTTTTTTTTGAATTTTTAGAATGTTTTTCAGGTCTCCAAATTTTTTAAAAATTTTTACCCGCGCGAAAAAATTTTATCGCGATTTTAATCAGCCTTTAATGACACGTGATTAACGCTTAATTGTTTTTTAATGGGATTTTTTAATCAAATTTAATTAATCGTTCTAAAGTTGTAGTGCACGGATTTTACTTCGGTAAAGTTATTTAAAGCTACTTTCTGATATCAAAAACGACCTCCAATAGTTTTTTAATTTTTTTAATTAATAGATTTTATTATAAATAAATTTAATTAAGTCGGGGGGTCAGAAATCACAATAAAAATTTTAATTTTTTAAAAATATTTAAAAATTAAAATTTTTATAGCGATTTCCGACCCCCTCTCCGACTTAATTAAACTTATAATATAAATTTACGCCAACTAGTATTCACCCTACTATAAATATATACTCATAAACAGAAAAAATTATGCACCAAGAAGGCATTGGAATCAAATAAAACTTTATTAGTATGAAAATAATGACAATAGTATTGATTATAATATCATAGCAAAGAGGCAGTTGAACAACATTACAATTTAATTAAAAGAACCTTTAGTATATTATAGGACTTCCTCTTGCCTGGATACAAGTAATGATACGGTTGGACATGAAAGCATACTGGCATTATATGCTATCTTGGCAACAGATTTGGCCATAGATGTTGCAATTGCTTCTACAGATCTCTCTCACTCTTTGATAGTTGAAGCTGGTGTCCCATCTGGTCTCACAAATGCCTGATGGGCAACAAGCACAAAGTTTGAGAAAACCAAGGAAGTGAGGAAACATGATGAAAACATTCCTGGGAAATCTTGGCTGTGTGGCTGCATATTATATTGCTGGAAAATGGCTGTTTGCAATCCTACCATGAAAAACAACATATGAGGGTGCAAGATATTCTGAATGTATCATTGTTCTGTCAGTGTCCCTTGCACTACTACTAGGGAAATGTACAGTATTGTTACTACTGTCACATGAGATGACTCCCCAGATTGGCACAGTAGTAATAGGGGCTATATATCATTTAACAGTAAAGGTTCCCACCTATACTGTTGAATGGTATACAATATTGAAGTTGTTTTCGGTGGTCCTTCATACTAACATGGTGGTTGCCTATTTATAAACAGAATCTGGATTCTTGACTAAAGATATGCTATCTGATAGTCTGTAGTAGTCCATGCTTCTCTATCATTGTACTACTACAGACAAAGCCAACAATGTTGGGGTGCTTAGCAAAATGCATAATGATCGTTGTGCTTGAAAAGTTGCTTGTCAATGATTTTAGGAAGAGACAAGATTCTGTAGAGAGGTTTTCATCTACCTCTGGATGAGGGACAAAGATTTTCCAGCTGTTCATGCTTGTATCACAATCAGACAATCATTTTTCCTGTGGTCAGTTTGAGGCATCCAGAGCCTGGCCACTGTGTATATGTGCCTTCACATATTTACTGCTGTTAACATCACTTCACAGTAAGGTCAGAACAACCCAGATGGCAGGCAGATTGGTGAAACAGCCATCCTGCTTCTCTCAGCCCAATAATGTAGCTTTTCTTAAATTTTATCAGCTGCAAATAATACATTTGACTGCATCATACAGGCATGCCTGACATTCAAAAACCTCTAATCAACAGGTATATTGAAAGTTCTTAAAATAGTTAGCTTCTGAGAGCCTTTTCATAAGATACTGGAATAGTGAATTTCAGGCATTCTGATGACATTACATGGTATGTAATTGGACCACAGCTGTAATCACTTGCATATCTGTTTTAGACATAGCCATATGCTGAGTTTTTCAGTAATCAGACAATTTATCTGGGTGTGTAATTTTTTTTTATCAATAAGTGAATATTTTTTCTTCAAATAGGACATATTTGAAGATAAAAAAAACAAGTAAAACAGCAAGGCTGTATTTGGGACAAGACTATGTCTTGGAGACTCACTACTAAGTGGAATCACTTTGAGGCTCAAGGTGGGTCTCGTTCTCACTCTCCAATCTTCTTTAGTATCACTGGTTTTGAGCACAATCTTTCAAACTTCACCGGCCACAACCACGAGGTCGTCCATGATGCATTTTTGGTGAAATTAACCTATCCAATTTTTAAATTTCTCAACATTGCATGTCACCCCAGGTTGAATTTTTGTCGATGCCTAACAAAAATAATCCTGGCTATCGTCTGAAATTATTTTTTTATTTTGTACAAACACTATATATATGTATAGAAAAAACAAATTATATTTCAAAAGTTAGTTTTAATATAAAATTATAACGACTAGTGCCATCTACTTTGAAAAAAGGTTCCGATGCTGAAATGAGATAACTCGGGTCAACTGGTCAAGATCAGCTTGTCGCGACCAGAGATATGTCAGGAATAACACGGGACAAGTAAATGGGTTTTTTTCAAAGATTCATTTGTCAAAATTTGATTTCTCATTTCGAACTTCCCAATGCACACATTTGTCAAAATTTTATTTTGCAACATTCACATTTCCAACGAGCAATGCATGCGCAAATCTTGTACTACTGTCTGTTTGTGGAATGTGTCGCTATTTTGAATTTTATTTTGACTCAGTTCTCGGTCCCAAGTACCTACAAGTCTGGTTTTTTTTTATGCACTCATGATTTGGGCACCTAATACTCTGTGCCAAATTGCAACTCCTGACATGTACTCCTTCATACCTCTAAGCTGTTATCCAACAGGCAGTACGATTTTATTAACAAGACATAGTCTTGTCAATAATAGATATATGATGTAGATTAGAAAGGAAAGATTCTGTTGTAATGAAAAAAATTTTAAGCAATGTGAAATGCAGAGATGATGATGATCAGGGGTGGCCAACTTTTGTGTACATAAGATTTACTTTTTATCTTAAAAATGTGTCGCGATTGACTTGTCGTAGGATTAGTCTAAGTGGTGAGGGGGAGGTGTGAAATACATACTATGTTTAGATAGGTAAGAAAAACTACAATTTAATTTAAAACATGAAGAAAAGGTACTTACATTTTAAACAGAAGAAAAATTGAAAATCAATGTTGTCACTTTCAGAGACCACCACTTCACCCTTTTTCTCTCTACTGTGTCCTGACCTACTCTCTCTGTCCCTCTTCCCTCCTTTCTTTTTTTCGGTTTTATGACCCTTTGTCTACATTTCTTATTTCCCTTTTACAACTGTACGCAAATGGATTGCACATGGACCAACAAAACCGCATCTGAGGGAAGACGTGGAGGTCTGATATCACTACAGTTGTATTTGTGCGTTGCATTCAGTTACAAGTGTAACACACTAAGTCAATAACATCATGAGCGATCGACCAAAATTGGCTTCGCGATCAACTTGTTGGCCACCCCTGATGATGATGATATCTTTTTGGATATGATGTGTCAAATTTAACCAATAATAAATTTATTCGTCTTATTATTCTTGAATTATTATATGGCTCAGTTTAATTTGACTGTAATTACTATTAAATTTAGTTTATAAATATCAAGTGCTTATCTAAATCATTAATACTAAGGACAAGCCCCTCTTGGAAATTTTGCATTTCACATTATTTTGTGAATTTTATGCATTTTATTTTAATTATATTGCATTTTTTTGTAAACAGTATTAACTTTACATATATTTATATAGATTAAATAACTAAATATAAAATAATTTTATTAAAAATAGTCAGTAGTAAGTAATAAAAGAAAAAATACTGTAATTTAAAATAATGCCAAGCTAATTAAGAATGATACAATGCTGTTTTAACAGGAAACAAATAAATAATACCACACTAGTATAGCGGCAGGTAGCATGTTTTTGGTCTGCTTTGTAGACCAAAAAACATTCAATGCAAAATTAATTCTGCTGTATATTTGTATATTGGAGCCAATTAATAATAATAAAATATGCTTGAATGATGCTTGAAGTCAATAATTCATACACACTGACATACTATGAAATTGTTAATGCTATACTTTGTAAAATGTGATACTTTGTATAGAATTCATAGTTTTCTGACAACATAATATCTCTTCCAACAAGTCATCTGTATTTTATCTTTCTATAAGAAATGTTTTGTCATTCAAATGTTACATGTTGGTCTGTGAGTCAGTGAAGCTAATATAATTTTTATATATATGTAAATATAGGTTTAACCTTTCAGCAGTGGGTTAATCAGGTATGGTGCTATCCCTATATAATGGAGAATAAAGTGGGAAATTTTTTAAGTATTTTTCCACATGTTTTTTCTCATTACCATTTCGGAAAAATATTTTGTAAACAGTTATGTCTAGTAAAGAAAAATCTTTTTTTATTGTTACATAATTCCTTTTTTTTATGTGAATTTTTTTTTGCGGTAGTTTTTGGCAAAATTTTGCGGATATAGCCGTCGGTCACCAGTGCCACATGATCGCACTTGACGGATATATCCATCGGTCACTGCTGAGTGGTTAAAGTAGGCCTACAGTTTAGGTTGGCAGGGGGGAGAGTGCTGCAGCACCACAGCACTAGCAGAAATTTGAATTTGCCGATTGGAACACTTTCAGTTGATCAGTATTCGGATAACAGATGCTCTACTGTAAATATTTTTTCACACATTCTGAGGGAGACAATCCTGACATATTTTACAGATCTATTTTGTACTTAGAAATGTGCCATGTATGGACATTTCATGCAAAGCAAGTTACTTTTGTCTTGTTTTCCTTGCAAAGTCCAATTTTGGAAGTGTTTTAGGTGGCATCTTTTGATGTAGCTGCATCACTACCATATCTCAGGATTGAAAGAGTTACTAGATGCTGAAATTGCAAATTCCTGTACAACACAACTTACTCTTCAACAACTATCATGAAAGACTGTCAAGAGATCTTAGATCCAGTTATCAACTTGTACATTCTATGTGCATTGATCATAGCCAGATCTAGAATGTTATAGAATACATGTATGGACCAGTGCATGATAATGCACTGGTCCATACCTGTACTGAACTTGTGAATCATTTGATCTATAACATTTACACCACATTTGGTGTCATTGTAGAAGCTGATTATATCAGGTGTTTTCTTTTTTGCTTCCTCATTGACATTTGAATGCATACTGCTAAGAATAAGCATATTCTTTTTGGTTTTTCCTTAGTAAGGGTAATTTCTTCCACCTTGTAAATAACACTGGAATGAAGGGGTGTTTTGCAGTTTTTTTTTTTCAAAGAATGGGACATCCTAAGATTTTCA
>NW_019384799.1:334347-343870 GCF_000671375.1 Centruroides sculpturatus | reverse complement strand
CCCTTCTGGCGCGATGAATAGATCTATGATAGAGGCAGGGTATTGAACGGTGACCAAAGGCAAAATTGGGGCTGATAAGAGGAAACATTGCGTTTAATGGTTTCCAGATGATGAGAACAATGTACAGTAAGGGCACAAAGTGTGAGATTCATAGAAAAGTTTTCCTAAGAATATTTCCAATCCTTTTCTCACACAAGAGAAAATGGGTTAGGGGCGTTGGGTATAACTTTATGGAACAAAGGGGCGGTGGATCGAAAAACTTTGAGAATCACTGTTTTAGACTCTAGACTAAAGCCTATTGTTTAGTTTGATTTATTTGAATAAAGGGAAACAAATGTTAAAAATTAGAACATTGTTTGACATTTTAATTGAGATTTTATTAAATATGTGTAGTAAATTAATCAAATAAAAATTATCATATAAATTATGTAATTGTTGCAGAAAAAGAAACCCAAGAAAGATCCTGTACTTTCTAAAAAGTCAAGGAATGACCCTAATGCTCCTCCAAACAATAGAATTCCTTTACCTGAATTGTAAGTATCCAAAAAATTTATTTAAAATTGTTTACCCTCATATGTAATGATTTAAACTTGTTTATTAGTATTATAATGTAACATTTATTTTGTCTTATTTACCTTGAAATATTTCTTTATAGTTTTAAGAACAGTTGAGTAAATTCCTGATTAGTTTTTCTAGGCTATAAATAACATAAATATTTCATATTTAATCTTTATCTGTTAATTAGATTGATTATTATTGTTTTTTTAGATTACAATTGTTATGCATAATGGATAATTTAATTTAATTACTTTTAATAATTTAATGTAATTTAAATTGATTTCATATATTTAATTAAACATGATATTAGTTTGATTTAATTATATATTATCTAGTAAATTTTAAAGTTGTTTTAGATTTTTCCTTATCATAATTAACTCCTAAAGGACCTAGAGTTGTCTTTCTTCTTAAAGAAAGTTTCTCTTCCTGAGAAGTTTAAGGACAATTCTGTCATTCTCGCAGGAAAAAATATACGTTCTAATGTGATGTTTCTTCAAACCAGATGCTGCATTATAGTTATACACTAGTGACAAATGTCAATATGGAAAGGTTTTTTCTGCATATAAGAAATTATTGACAGTCTGCTTCTATAAGTTTTTTATGCAAAATTTAAATATAAGGGGGATGATCAAATAATTTTTATTTGACAAACTTACATATACTGTGTCCAGAATGAACCACTATGAAGCCAGTGAGTGATCTAGCCATTCAATTAGTAAGGTATTTGTTAAACTAAGAATTACATGTGGATTTTAGTATATATTAATATATTGATGGCATCAAATACAGTGGTACCTCAGTATACGTCTGCATTAGAATACGTCCAATTCAGAATACGTACTGTTTGGACGAAACAAATTTTGCTCGGTACAGGACTTTTGTTCAGTATACGACTTAATTATATGCGCCATCTATGAACAAGTAGCACTATCGGTATACTAGACCAGGCTAGTTGTTCGCGGTGCAACGGTTTATAACTTTGTTAAATTTCTTCTGATTTTAATTTGTAAGTAAAATTTTATTATTTTAATTAATCATGAGTTGCAAGAAGGCAAATGAAAAGCAAAAGAAAAGTAAAAAAATGACTAGAATCACAATGAAACTGATAAAAGAGATTGTTGAGAAATATAAGATGGCACGTGTGTTCGAGATTTTAACTGTTGCATACCGTATTCCGAGAACGACAATATTGACAATCGTGAAAAATAAAGACATTATTAAATCTGCTAACACTAATGTTGCAAAAAGAGTTAAATCAATTTCTAAACAGAGATTGAAGACATTAGATCATGTTGAGAAATTGCTTTTGCTTTGGATAACTGAAAAACTGAAAATGTGCTGGAGACAGCATATGGAAGCAATTATTTGCGAGAAAGCTAAAAAGATACATGCTGATCTCACGAAAAATCAAGCAGGGACTAGCCAGGAAAGTGAGATGTTTAAAGCCAGCCATTTTTTTTTACAGGAGAACGGATTAATCATTTTTACATTACTTCTTATGGGAAAGGCTGGTTTGGTATATGTCCAATTCGGTATAGGTCCGAACATCAGGAACGGATTAAGGTTGTATACTGAAGTTCCACTGTATATCCAATCAGATAAATGCAGGAAACAGTGCATTGTTTCCTGTTTTTGGCTACAAAAGGACATAAAAACTGGTGGGCATTTAACTGGTGGAAGAGTATGGGATGCATATCTGTCCAAACCACCATTTTGAAATGATATGTGAAGTTCTGTGAAGATTGCAACAATACATACCCACATGTTGAAAATGTCATCAAGCAGAAGTTGGATACTCTTAAATGAAAGACCCTTGAAATACCTGCCATGCACTATGCAATTTTCATGAATTTGATCCTCTGAACAATTTCTGAAAGGAGGACAATTCCATTTGGATGACATGAAGAGGACTGAATTGGACTTTTTTATGCAGCAGCCAACCAACTTCTATCAGATGGGCATTGTTAACCTGGTTCATCAATAGGACAATTGCTTAATACCAGTGGCAATTTCCTCTAGATAAAATGAATCTCTACACCCTACAGCCCTTGAACAGAAACTTTTTGATTATCTCTTATAAAATACCGGTTGAAAGGCCCAGTGCAGGCATCGGGGCATACTAAATAGTTTTCATGCATAACAATGATAAATAATTAATTACAAATGGTTTACCTAAAGTGCACAGATGTTTGGCAGAACACTGTTGAAAGTGAACTGCCCATAACTATCATTGTCATGTACTAAAACCAACATCTCTACATCCAATTCTCATGAAATAACTTTCAAAATACCAACAAGATACTACACATTTCCATTATGATTGCAAAGAATCCGTAATATTACCGTAATATCATGTCTCCAGTTCAAAACATAATAATGAAACAAAAAGCATAACTATCATTGTCATGCACTATGACTTACATCACTATATCCAATTCTTTTTAAATAACATAGCAAGAAGCATGCATGCTGAATACCATCAAAAAGAGTTGAGCACAGACTCTGGCAATTCCTAGGTTTGCCGCTATGCTTTGCTGACATTCGATATGCCAACAGAGACTGGCCATTTTTTCAGTTTTATATAGTAGACAGATAAAAATAATAATAATGAATTCCTATTACAAATAAAAATAATAATAATATACTGAATTATACTGTAACAATATAAAATATATATATAATAATTTATATTGTTAATTTAAATAATAGCTAAGAACATCCCTAGTGGCCATTTTTGGCATACCGTAACAGAGACTGCCCAGTTTTTCACTTTTATATAGTAGATTATTGTGTTACAGTCATAACAATTCGGGATGTAAATGAATATTTTATTATATTTTAAATTACAAAGAATTTGAAATCCTGAAGATATGGAAAAAATGTGTAAACATTTTAATTAATTAAATTATGTTTTTGTGGTAATTCAGTTGTAGTTTATTAACTGATGCATATTTTCCATACTTTTTATGCATATTTTGTATTTTTTTGTGCATTTTTCCATTCATCTAAATATATAAAATTACTTGGCCTGACTGACTGACTTAGTCACTGATTGATTCATCATCACCCAGAGCAAACCACTGAACCTAAAGAGATGAAATTTGGTACACAGTTAGGGTACGTCATGAGAATGCACACTAAGAAGGGATTTTTCGAAATGCCCCCACGGGGAGAGCATTAATGCTTAACCTGAAGAACAGCCTTTGAAATTGATTCCCATACTTTCCCTTAAATTGATAATATTTCAGTCATTGTTATAAATATTTTTATATATTATGATTTTTTAACCAAATGTTCGAACTGTTTTAAATTCGAATTTGTTATTGCATGTTGGTTCAATTATAGAATGATTGTAAATGTTCCAGAAAATTGATCAAATTGAAAATAGTTTGTTTGATTCTCAGCAATTCTCATCATTCTCAGCAGTAGGTATTATAGAACAATTACTATGGTTGTTGAAATACTGAATATAAATGCGGTTTGCTTACAAAACCCCCACGGGTGAAGTCACAGCTAACAGCTAGTATTACATAGTTTTTCATGCGTATAAATCTGATACTTAATCATAATAATATAAAACAAAGGTCACATAAGAGTATGAATCATCTAACAGTACAAATTTTAAATTTCTCAATATTGGCAGTGTTGACTAAGACAAAACCTTTCTCATTTTATTTCTAGCTGTTTAAACACTGATTACAGTGTACCTGAAGAAGGTCCTGAAGATGTATATACTCTTAGATATCATTGAAAAATTACTAAGCCTATGTTTACTTCATTTCTTCAGCTATAAAAATGGGAGGTTTGAAGAGATGAAGTGACAGAAAACTATTTTTACAAAAGAAAATTTTGAATCTCAAAAAAATAGTTTATCTCAAATCACAAAAACTTCTTTACAAATTATACAATTATATTATAGAATTAAATTGTTTAGAAATTTGTTCTCCGTTAAAAATGTGCTTGAGAACATTTCAGTATTAAACATGTTTGTTTTTACATCAAATAACTCTACAAGTTAGAATTTTAAGTGGTTTGATTACTACTTGTTTCTATATCAGTTTATTTTGAGAATTTTCTTTTATTGTAAATAAAATATTTACCTTAATTGAAATCAATAAAACTGATGCTTCAGTAATTGTTTATTAACTTATCCTTTCTATCTAAACCAGTACTTGTCCCACTAGAAAATTGTTTCATAAAATATCAATCAAATTATCTCATCAAGATAAAGACTTGCTGCTTGATTCTTCCAAATTTTCTCATCTAGTAATTAGAAAGTTTGGGAGAATTAGATTGCTGTAAAAAACATTTTTTTTTTTTAATGTAAAACAAGTAAAAATAATTTATCTGAAAAAACTATTTTTCTTATTATCATGTAATAGCATTATAAAAACCAGTGAACAAGTACAGTTATATCTTAGGAATCATCTTATAGAGAGCACATTCTTAGATCCTGTACTGTGTACTCTTTCTTACCTACTATATTTCTAAGAATATGCACTTTTCAAGAATTTTTTTTATCTTCTAGTCTTTTCAAATCATTTCTTTCTGATTTTAATTAAGTAATTTTAGATTAAACTGGAAGAAAGCAATTGGCCTGGAGTGAGACTTGAGCCCACAACTCCTGCTTACCATGCAGATGCATTGCCAGTCATGCTACCTAGACCTCTGGTCCATCTCCTCTTCCAGTATATTTAACATTAAGATATAACCGTCATTGGTTATTATGGTGCCGACTGGGGGTGTATTCAGCGCCCCTCATCCTGTAAACATCCACACAAGTCACTCACTCGGCCATTGCATACCCGACAAGGCATAGATATAAATATATGCAATGGCCAAGAGCAGTGGCGGCCTTAGGGGGTGGCGAGCAGGGCAATCGCCCGGGCCTCGCTCTTAGAGGGGCCTCGCGCAACAACCAAGTAGAAAAAAGTTAATATTTAAAACTTTTTATTTTATCCTTGGCTATTACTTATAACAATAAAATAAATTTAATTTATAGTGCAGTATATATTAATATTAATAAGTGCCTACTATTTCAATTCACATACTTTGCACAAAGGACAAGGGCCTCGCAAAGATCTGCCGCCCAGGGCCTCGCAAAGATCTGCCGCCCAGAGCCTCGCAATAGATAAGGCCGCCGCTGGCCAAGAGTCAATTGATGGTATCAAATCCATATTTATTCTCATAGTAGAGTACTAATAAGGCAACGTTACAAAAGTGCGGTACTCTTATATGATCTTATTGTAATGCTTTTTTTGTAATCTAATAATAATTTTTATACTATAGAAAAAATATATAGCATTTAAGATAAATTATTTTCAAATAAGAATGATGTTTATCTTTATTGTATAAAAAAGTGATACTGATTAATAACAATTAATCTTGATATATTTTTAATTTAGACGAGATGCTGATAGGCATGATAAAATAAATGCAATGAAAGATGCAAGCAAAAGAGTAAAGCTTGGTCCAGAATTTTTGCCATCAATTTGTTTTTATACTTTTTTGAATTCACATCAAGGGTAATGTATTATTTTTTTATTCAGAATTACTTTTTAATTTTTTATTTATAATGCTTTTTAAATTCAAATTTAGTGTCACTTGTGCTGAATTTGCAGAAGATTCTAGTTTATTAAGTGCTGGATTTTCTGATTCTATAATTCGAGTTTGGAGTGTAACACCTAATAAATTAAAAGGAATGAGATCTGCTTTAGAATTAGAAAATATTGATAAAGAAGCAGGTAATATATTAATTTTGCATAATTTATTAAAAAATTAAAATTGACAGAGAAATTTAAACTTCATTTTTGAATATTTTTTGAAATCATAGATGACAGTGGTTAATAATAAGAATATTTATTACTGAACCAAACTAATATTTATGTTTTATCTGTTTATACTAACTAACAAATGCTGAAATCACTAATTTGCAACTAAATTTGTTAGATAAAATTTTTAAATATTTAATAGTTAAATTTTGAAAAATAAAAGTTTTATGAAGTAATTAATAATTAATTAAAGGAATAATGTTTGCAGTTTAATATTGTAAAATAAGATTTGTTTATCTTAAAAGTGTTTTATTTTATTCTGTTTACATAAAAAAATGATTATGCTTTATACATATAAATAAATTATAAATTTTGATTTGAAGAATATGTGCAAAACTAGTGTGAGAACCGAGGGGGTATAGTACCAAGCTTCTCCCCACTTATCAACTTCTGTGTCAGGGATGGTCGGTGTGATCAATGAATAGGAGGGTGAGCAAGATCGTGACGAGGTGTTGGTTGTACTCAAGGATGACACATAATTATATATAATAAGAATAAGGCTTTGTCTCTCAGTCTCCTCAGAAGTAAAAGTTCATTGTACAATGCACCATTCTCTTCAGCCTATTGCATACCGAGCTCAAATGCGTTAATCGCATCTTTAGCTGACACTTGTGGAGTAGTTGCGATGACTTCATCATCATCGTCTTGATTTATTATTGGAATAGAATTTGGGTGACAATCTCCTCATCAGATATTTGCTGGAACACACTTTCTTCTCATGATACCAGATTTCCAAATTTTCTGAATTAATCTGCATTTTGGTAACAACTTGCTTTATGACTTCTGAAGTAACACTGATTTGAGGAGTGATGCCAGGAGTGGTGACAATTTCTGGCCATAAGTTTTTCCATGATGATGTAATGGCTGATGGGGGCAATGCATTCCAAGATTGACAAAGGGAGAAAACCAAGTCTTTCATGTTTAATTCTTTTAATGTTTTTTCTATAGGTTGGTCTTTTGATATGGCTGTCAGCAGCAGTTTTTACTTGTAGTCTTGCTTGACAAACTGAATGATATGCTGATCCATTGGTTGGATCAGTACAGTGCAGTTTGGTGGAAGAAACATTGCAGTGATACATTTATCCTCTGTTGTTAGTTCTTCGGACGGATAACTGGGAGCATTATCAAGAAGCAATAATGCCTTTTGAGGTAGATTATGATCTTTCAACTATTTCTTAACTTCTGGCAAGAAGCATTCATCATTTTTTGGAAATTCATTTTTCAAACCATTTTTTGAAAATTCTTTTGTCATCCACACTCTTTTTTGTCCATAATAGTGTACAGGTAATCAATGTTTTTGAATGCTCGTGGATTCTTTGATTTTCCAATGACCACCATCTTTAGCCTGTGCATTCCCAAAGCATTAGTTCAAGGTAATATGGTTACACATTCTTTGCTCACCTTGCATCCAGGTACAGATTTCTCATTATGTGAAACAAACATTTTCCTAGGTATTACACACCAAAAAAGCCCTGACTCATCTGCATCGTATACCTGTGAAAGGCAAAGATCTAAATCTTTCACTTTTTGTAAAAATCTCAATTTAAATGGCTCTATGCAGGATGCATCATTAGAGAGTTTTTCTCCTGTTACAGTCATCAAATGTATTCCATGATGACTTTTGAAGCTTTCCAACCATCCCTTGCTAGCTACAAATTCATCTTTTTTTTTTGTATCTCCTTGTAAAAAAACTTTGCTTTCATGGTCAATATGGGCCCAGAAATTGTTGTACACCTGTTTCTTTTCTGAAGAAACCACATGTACAAAGCCTCTTCAACCTCTGCATTTTCAGCTTTCTTCAGTGTAGGTACAGGTAGAGCATCCTCTGGTGTTATTGCCACTGTCATATCAATACATTTAAGTAAAAAATAATAAAAAAAAACATGGCGAAAAGATGGACTAAAGCAAGGTTTCGTGCTTAGCATAGCATCAACATTGGTAATTTCATTTATCACATCAAGCATAATATCAGTATCCCTACCTTTGTAAAGAAGTTGTATTTATATTTTTGTAAATTTATTAAATGTTTAAGCATGCATTGATGAAGATTTGTCGTAATAAATGTGCTTTGTATGTACTGTTATAGGCATGTCAGATTATAGGGGGTGCCAGATTAGACGGGCCGGATTACCGCGGGTCTACTGTATTATACTTATCAATTTAATGTAATCATTACCATTAAATATTTTTAGTTTTGGATTCAAACTGAAATTCTTAGGAATAGAATTGAATTTTTACCTTACAGTTATTTGGGTGTTTTGATACTTAGAAGATGATCATATATCTGTATAACTTTCTATACCTTTAAAACTAAAAGCATTATACATTTTATATGGATAAATGTGAAAACAATAGAAATATTTAGGAATTCTAAATTCAAGTATATTTCCTATACAGTCGACCCCTCTATAACATGGTAGATATGTTCCGTTCTTTATGAATCAATTTCTTATGAGTCCTTGCCAATCACAGCCCGACACATGTGAAGTTTACGGACTATAGCTGTTTGAAAGGTTTCTTCCATAAAATTAATCGATTCTAGACTAATTTGACTCAACATTTCCAAAATACGTATATATATATATTTTTGGAATAATTCGTATAAACTACGCTATAAACAAAAAATTGTAGGATTACTTACCAAGTGTGCACCGTTCGACGTCGCCATTGCTCAAGCTTGTTTTCGTTGCGGAGCAATGCACCAAACCGCAGCCGCGATTTCTGATAAGTTATTTTTCTGCGAAAACTTCATTGAACTTTGGAGACATCATTAATACAGGTATACCTCGACTTACGTTGTTTCGAGTTACGTCATTCCCAATTTATACGTCGTTTGTCAAAAAAATATATGGAAAAATAAAAATCAAGTTTAAGTCATTTTATTCGACTTTACGTCTGTCTGCCACAAATATTGAAGTCGTAATATCACTAGAAAAATGTTTAAAGCACATAAAATCATATTATAATATATACATTTACAAGTATATACTGTATTTACAGTACATGCATTCGTAAATTTAAATTACTTTTTTCTGTACTATATTAAAAACTAAAATTTATTTGTTTGTAAGCTTAAAATAGATCCTTATTAACCATATATTATTAAAAATGCATTAATAAATAAAATACAGAAC